>NC_037680.1:12846678-12928849 GCF_003255815.1 Theropithecus gelada
AAAGTCATGCCAGGCAAGCCAAATTCATGGTCACCTCAGTCTCCAGCTTGTCTGAGAGTGTCCCATGGCCATGGTTCATGATGGGTGAGGGACAACCAGGATGAGACAGAAGCCAGGGAAAGAATGAAGATAAGAAAGAGTGGGCCCAGAGGATCAGAGCCCTTGAGATTGCACCCCTGGTTCTTGGGAGGCAGTGGTTTCAAAGAGGGGCACTGGGGGTGAACACTCCCAACATAGCTAAGGAGGTCAGAGCCATGCCACATCTCTAGGACAAGATGAAGTCGGACAGCCACCTCCAGCTTCACGCTCCCACTCAGCAAAACATGGACAATAGTTCTGGCTTCATAGGGCTTGTCTGAAGTTCTATAGAAGCAGGACCTGAGACAGAGATTCTTGGTGCAAGTGATCTCAGAAAGGGAATGTGGGTGGCAAGACAGAAAGAAAAAGGAAGCCAAGAAAATTGTAGATTCAGCTGCAGTTTAACCTCAGCCTGATCCCAACTCAGCCTGATCCCACGGCAGCATGAAGACCACCACAAAGTTATGCAACCTTGAGACAAGGCACCAGACTTTTGCACCCCATATCTGTCAGTCACTGACTGGGGCCTCCCCTAAGGCGAAAGCAGGCATTTCTGGGCAAGGTGGCTCCCCTTAGCTGAGCATTCAGAAGAAGGAAGCAGCTGCAACCTGTGAGCAGCCAACACTCAGTTAGGGGTTGGTGCCTGGCAGATTAAAGGGTACCTGGTGGGGGCCCCAACAATACCCCTTATGGGGCTATTATGAGATAATGAAGCTCAAGTCCTATCACAAGGCTGGGAGTTATCATCGTCATCATCATTATCTTATCCCTGTTGTAGAGAAGTAATAAATAGTAAGCATCACGTAACACATGCCTCTTGGCCAGTCACTGCACAGGCATACATAGGCAGTAGGAATGTAGACAGTAGGCCTGCCATGGACTAGTTATGTGATTTGGGGTGCCAAATGTAGTCCCCTTGAGCCTCAGGGTTCTAATCCAGAATGTGGGCTAGGTAACCAGAGCTGGGCTATTGCAAGGATGACATGAAGTCATCCCCGTGGTGCTCTAGGTGCGGTTCTTGGAACAGAAGAAAGTACTCAAGTGACTGTGGGTCATCAGCTTCTGTGGTCAGTCTAAAGCTTCAGCTGATACACATGGAGGCCAAGAAGACACTAGCTTCATGAAAGACAGTAATATGAATTTGTATTACGTAAAAGATGAAGCCAACTGTGTTTAAGGAAGCAAATCCATTTTCAAAAAGAGGATGTGAAAACAAAGCCTCTAAAGATGTCTGTTACTCATCAAGACTGTGCCACGGGTGGGGACTTTGCTGTACAGCAGCTCCTCAAATGCTCACACAGGCCACCGCTCGGAACAAAACGGCCTCACCCTGGGCTTCCACAGAGATTTGTCAGCCCGAGGCCACCACCTTTAATTTGGTGGATCGGCTCTTCCTGCCTGTAACCAAAGAGGCAGGATGTGTGTCAAGGTACGGATTAGTTGGGGCTGCCCTGCCCCGCACCCTAATATTAGTGTAGCCATGAACCTTATTTAGTCTCTCCTAAGCCTCATTTCCTTCTTAGTTAACAGGGGAAAACAGTATTTGCATTTAGTATTATTTTAGAGAACTAAATGAAATGGTATTTGTGAACACTTAAATCAGTACCTGGTCTTACATCAGTCCATTTGAATCAGTGCCTGCTGCCGCAAAGCAACTATTATTGTGGTTATTGCTGTTCATTATTTCAACCAATATTTACTGTCTACCATGTGTCAACATTGATTTTGGTGGTGGGAAGACATTGGAAAGAAAAAACATGAGTGTCCTGTGTGTAAGAAGCTTACATTCATGCGAGGAGAGAGACCACCCTGGGCAACACAGCAAGAGGCGGGCAGATCACTTGAGGTCAGGAGTTCCAGACCAGCCGGGCCAACACGGTGAAACCCTGTCTCTAATGAAATTACAAAAATTAGCCAGGCATGGCGGCAGGAGCCTGTAATCCCAGCCACTAGGGAGGCTGAGGCAGGGGAATCACTTGAACCTGGGAAGTAGAGGTTGCAGTGAGCCGAGATCACACCATTGCACTCTAGCCTGGGTGACAGAGTGAGATTCCATCTCAAAAAAAAAAAAGAATAAAGGACAAACCTTTCATATGCACTTCAATAGATGCACAAAATACACTTGCTATGGAAATGTAAAATGGCATAGCTATGGAAAACAATACGGCAGT
Organism: Theropithecus gelada; assembly: GCF_003255815.1. Lineage (NCBI taxonomy): Eukaryota > Metazoa > Chordata > Mammalia > Primates > Cercopithecidae > Theropithecus > Theropithecus gelada. The sequence goes on from NC_037680.1 coordinate 12,848,928, forward strand.
TCCTCAAGAAGTTGAAAGTGGAATTACCACATGATTCAGCAATTCCACATCTAGGTATACGCCCAAAAGAATCAGAAGCAGGGACTTGAACAGGTATTTGTACACCCATGTTCACAGCAGCATTATTCACAATGGGCCAATGTTGGAAGTAACCCAAAGGTCCCTTAAAGGATGAATGGATAAACAAAATTTGGTATATACCTACAATGAAGTATTATTCAGCCTTAAAAGGAAAGAAAATTCTGATACATGTTGCAACATGAATGAACCTAGAGGATAGTATGCTAAGTGAAAAAAGCCAGACACAAAAGGACAAATACTGTATGACTCCCCTTACATGAGGTACCTAGTCAAACTCAGAGATAGAAAGTAGAATGGTGGTTGCCAGGCACTAGCAGGAGAAAGGAATGGAGAGTTAGTGTTTAATGGGTATAAAGTTTCAATTTTGTAAAATGAAAAGAGTTCTGGAGATGGATGGTAATGAGGGTAGCACAACAATATGAGTGTACTTAACACTACTGAACTGCACACTTAAAAATGGTTAAGATGGTAAACTTCATGGTATGTGCATTTTACAATTTTTTAAAAAATGGGGCCAGGTGCGGTGGCTTGTGCTTGTAATCCCAGCACTTTGGAAGGCTGAGGCAGGCAGATCACTTGAGGTCAGGAGTTCGAAACCATCCTGGCCAGTACGGCAAAACCCCGTCTCTAATAAAAAATACAAAAATTAGCCAGGCATGGTGGTGCATGTCTGTAGTCCCAGCTACTTGGGAGGCTGAGGCAGGAGAATTGCTTGAACTCGGGAGGTGGAGGTTGCAGTGAGCTGAAATTGTGTCACTGCACTCCAGCCTCTGCAACAGAGCAAGACTCCATCTCAAAAATAAATAAATAAATAAATGAAATGAAAGTTATTGTGGCTGGGAGGCCATGACAGGCAGATGTGGCATCACAGTGCTCTCCACAAGCCCACACAGCTGATCAGACTTCCCTGTGAGCCCAGGTGTGGTGTTCTCTGTATTTCCTGAATTTGAATGTTGGCCTGCCTCGCTAAGTTGGGGAAGTTCTCCTGGATAATATCCTGAAGAGTGTTTTCCAACTTGGTTCCATTCTCCCCGTCACTTTTAGATACATCAATCAGATGTAGATTTGGTCTTTTCACATAGTCCCATATTTCTTGGTGGCTTTGTTCATTTCTTTTTACTCTTTTTTCTCTAAACTTCTCTTCTCACTTCATTTCATTCATTTGATCTTCAATCACTGATACCCTTTCTTCCACTTGATCAAATCAGCTACTGAAGCTTGTGCATGAGTCATAGTTCTCGTGCCATGGTTTTCAGCTCCATCAGGTCATTTAAGGACTTCTCTACACTGTTTATTCCGGTTAGCCATTTGTCCAATCTTTTATCAAAGTTTTTAGCTTCTTTGCGATGGGTTCGAATATCCTCCTTTAGCTCAGAGAAGTTTGTTATTATCGATCATCTGAAGCCTTCTCTCAACTCGTCAAAGTCATTCTCCATCCAGCTTCATTCCATTGCTGGAGAGGAGCTGCGCTCCTTTGGTGAAGAAGAGGTGCTCTGATTTTTAGAATTTTCAGCTTTGTAGCTCTAGTTTCTCCCCATCTTTGTGGTTTTATCTACCTTTGGTCTTTGATGATGGTGACGTACAGATGAGGTTTTGTTGTGGGTGTCCTTTCTGTTTGTTTGTTTTCCTTCTGACAGTCAGGACACTCAGCTGCAGGTCTGTTGGAGTTTGCTGGAGGTCCACTCCAGACCTGTTTGCCTGGGTATCACCAGCGGAGGCTGCAGGACAGCAAATATTGTAGAACGGTAAATGTTGCTACCTGATCCTTCCTCTGGAAGCTTCGTCTCAGAGGGGCACTCGGCTGTATGAGGTGTCAGTCAGTCTCCCAGTTAGGCTACTCGGGGGTCAGGGACACACTTGAGGAGGCAGTCTGTCCGTTCTCAGATCTCAAACTCCGTGCTGGGAGAACCAATACTCTCTTCAAAGCTGTCAGACAGGGACGTTTAAGTCTGCAGAAGTTTCTGTTGCCTTTTGTTGAGCTATGCTCTGCCCCCAGAGGTGGAGTCTACAGAGGCAGGCCAGCTTCCTTGAGCTGCGGTGGGCTCCACCCAGTTGGAGCTTCCTGGCCACTTTGTTTCCCAACTCAAGCCTAAGCAATGGTGGACACCCCTCCCCCAGCCTCGCTGCCACCTTGCAGTTTGATCTCAGACTGCTGTGCTAGCAGTGAGCAAGGCTCCGTGCACATGGGACCCTCTGATCCAGGTGCAGGATATAATCTCCTGGTGTGCCATTTGCTAAGGCCATTGGAAAAGCACAGTATTAGGGTGGGAGTGCCCCAATTTTCCAGGTACCGTCTGTCACGGCTTCTCTTTGCTAGGAAAGGGAATTCCCCAACCCCTTGCACTTCCCTGGTGAGGTGATGCCCTGCCCTGCTCCATGGGCTGCACTCACTGTCTGACAAGCTCCAGTGAGATGAACCTGGTACCTCAGTTGGAAATGCAGAAATCACCCATCTTCTGCATCACTCACCCTGGGAGCTGCAGACTGGAGCTGTTCCTATTTGGCCATCTTGGAACCTCCTCCTAAAATAGCAGTTTTAAGGAAACTCAGTGATCTCTAAGATAACACAGAAAAGCAGTTCATAAATTACTTGAAGTAATTTATGAATTCATAACTCTTTGTTAAAACAAAGAGATTGAAGTTTAAAAAATATCAAAGAAATATTGGAACTGAGAAATATATTCCCTACATTAGAAACTCTCAATGACATAATAGATCAAGCAGAGGAAAGAATCAGCAAGCTCACAGACAGGCTATTTGAAAATATACAGTCAGAGGAGAAAAAGAAAAAAGAATGAAAAGAATGAAGATTGCCTGCAAGACAGAAAATTACCTCAAAAGATCAAATCTAATAATCATTGATGTTCAAGAAGAAGTTGAACAAGAGCAAGGGGTAGAAAGTATATTCAAATAAATAATAACAGAAAACTTTCTAAAACTTGAGAAAGAGACAAATAGCATGAAAAGGAAGAGAACAACAGAGTTGACCAAAATAAGACTATTCCAAGTCATATAATAATCAAACTCTCAAAGGGTAAAGACAAACTCTCAAAGAGTAAAAGTAGCAGAGATGAGAAGCAAATAACAGATAAAGGAGCTCCAATTCATCTGGCAACAGACATCTCAACAGAAACCATACAGACCAGGAAGGAGTGGCATGACATTTTCAAAGTGCTGAAAGAAAAAAACTCATCCAAGAATACCGTGTCAAGCAAAGCTATTCTTCAAATATGAGGGAGAGATCAAGTCGTTCTTGGACAAATAAAATTCTGAGAGAATTTACTACCACCTGACCTGTTTTACAAGAAATGCTAAAGGGAGTTCTTCAATGTGAAAACAAAACAAAACATTGACATGCAAAAAGAAAGCACTTAAACATATGAAACCCACTGGTAACATTAACTACATGGACAAACCCAGAATACTCTAATACCGTAAATTGGGATATGTAATCCTCTCATAACTCTAGTATAGAGCCCAAAAGACAAAACTATTAAAACTAGCAACAGCAATGTGTTAAGAGATAGGCAATATAAAAATGTGTAATTTGAGATGACAAAGTCAAAATTTGGAGGGGATAGAGTTAAAGTATAGTTTTTTCATTTTTTTCTTTGTTGCTATTTTCTTTGTCATCTAAGATGTAATCTCTTTAAAATAACTCGTTATAAGATGTTTTTTGTAAGCTTTATGGTAACCACAATGCGAAAACCTACAACAGATTCACTAAAAATTAATAACACAAAATTAAAACCTACTACCAGAGTAAACCACTTACCCACAAAGGAAGACAGTAAGAAAGGAAAAAACAGAAGAGAAAAACTAAAAAAAAACAAAAAACAGAAAACAAGCAACAAAATGGCAGTAGTAATTACTTAAAAATAATAACGTTGAGTGTAAGTGGACTAAATTCTTCAATAGAAAGGCATAGAGTGGCTGAATTGATAAAGAAATAAGATCTAATTATACACTGTCTACAAGAAACCCACTTCACCCATAAAGACACACATAGAATAAAAGTGAAAGGTTGGAAAAAGATATTCTGTACAACTGGAAACCAAAAAAGAGCAGGAATAATTGTACTTAGATTAAAAAATGGACTACAAATCAAAGACTGTAAAAAGGACAAAAAAGGTCATGGTATAATGACAAAATGGTCAATTCAGCAAGAGGATATAATAATTTTAAGTATCTCTACAAATAACACGAGAGCTCCCAAGTATGTAAAGCAAACATTAATAGTTCCAAAGGGAGGGATAAACTGCAATACGATAACAGCAGAGGACTTCAACACCCCACTCTCAGTAATGGACAGATCATCCAGACAGAAAATCAACAAAGAAATGTTAGATTTGAATACACACTAGATCAAATAGGCTTAATTGACATTTACTGCAATAAAATACACATTCTTTAATAAGTACCTGGAACATTCTCCAGAATAGATTATATTGTATGTCACAAAACATATCTCAACAAATTCAAAAAAGTAGAAATCATATTGAGTATGTTTTTTGACTGCAGTGAAATAAAACCAAAAATCAGTAACAATAGGAGCCTCGGAAAATACACAAATACCTGGAAATTAAACAACATGCTCCTGAATGAGCAATGGGTTGATGAAGAAATTCAGAAAGAAATTTGACAATTTCTTGAAACAAATGCAAATGGAAATACAACATACCAAAATCTATAGGATACAGCAAAAGCAGTTCTAAGAGGGAAGCTTGTAGCAATGAACATGTATATAAAAAACGTAAAAAGGCTAAACAATCTAATGGGGCACCTCCAGGAACTAGGAAAGCCCAGACAAACCAAATCCAAAATAAGTAGGAGGAAAGAAGTAATAAATATCAGAGCAGAAATAAATAGAAAGGAAATGTAAAAAACCAATACAGGCCGGGCACAGTAGTTCACGTCTGTAATCCCAGTACTTTTGAGGCTGAGGCAGGTGGATCACTCGAGCCCAGGAGTTCAAAACCAGCCTGGGCAACATGGTGAAACACTGTCTCTACTAAAAACACAAGAAATTAGCTGGGCATGATGGCACATGCCTGTGGTCCCAGCTACTCAGGCAGGAGGTAGGAGAATCACCTGAGCCTGGGAAGTCGAGGCTGCAGTGAGCTGAGATGGCACCACTGCACTCCAGCGTGGGCAATGGAAGTGAGACCCTGTCTCAAAAAACAAAGCAAAAACAAAAACCAATACAGATCAATGAAATGAAAAGTTGTGCTTTTTTAAAAAAAAATATAAAATTGGCAAACCTTTAGCTAGACTAAGGAAAAAAGGTGACCCAAATAAATAAAATAAAAAATGAAAACATAACAACTGAGAAATACAAAGAATAATTAGAGACTATTATGAACAACTATATGCCAACAAATTGGAAAACCTAGAAGAAACGGATAAGTTCCTGGACGTACACAACTTACCAAGATGAACCATGGAGAACGAGAAAACCTCAACAAATGAGTAAAAAGTAGTGAGATTGTCTTAGTCCATTTTGCATTGCTGTAAAGGAATACATAAGGCTAGGTAATTTATTTAAAAAAACATAAGAGGTTTAGTTGGCTCACTGTTCTGCAAACTGTAAAAGAAGCATGGTGCCAGCGTCTGCTTCTGGTGAGGGCCTCACAGGATGCTTCCACTCATGATAGAAGGTTACAGAAAGTTGGCATGTAGACATCAAATGGTGGGAAGTGGGCAAGAGAGAGAGGGGAGGAGGTGCTAGGCTCTTTTTAACAACCAGATTTCTTAGGAAATAATAGACCCAGAACTCACTCGTTACTATGAAGACGGCACCAAGTCATTCATAACAGATCTGCCCCCATCATTCAAACATATCCACTAGGCCTCACCTGCAACACTGGAGATCAAATTTCGACATGACATTTGGAGAGCACAAATATTCAAACTATATCAGAAATCAAAGCTGTAATAAAGTCTCCCATCAAAGAAAAGTCTAGGACCTGATGGCTTCACTGCTGAATTCTACCAAATATTTGAAGAACTAATACCAATTCTACTCACACTGCAAAAAAAATTTAAGAACAGAGACTACCTCCAAACTCATATTACAAGGCCAGCATTACCCTGATACCAAAACCAGACTAGGATACAGCAAAAATTTGGGAGGCCGAGGCAGGCAGATCACAAGGTCAAGAGATCAAGACCACCCTGGCCAACATTGTGAAACCCCATCTCTGCTAAAAACACAAAAATTAGCTGGGCATGGTGAAATGTGCCTGTAGTCCCAGCTATTCGGGAGGCTGAGGCCAGAGAATTGCTCGAACCTGGGAGGCAGAGGTTGCAGTGAGCCGAGATCGTGCCACTGCACTCCAGCCTAGGCAACATTGTGAGACTCTTAAAAAAAAAAAAAAAAAAAAAAAAAAAAACCATAGGATCATTTCAATAGATACTGAAAAAGCATTAAATAAAACTCAACATTCCTTTATGACAAAATTCCTCAACAACTGAGTATAGAAGAAACATACCTCAACATGATAAAGGCCATACATATGACAAGTTTACAGCTAATATACTGAACAGGGACAAATTGAAAGACTTTCCATTAAAATCTAGAAGAAGACAAGGATGACCACTTCCACCGTTTTTACTCAACATAATACTGTAAGTCCTGGCCAGTGCAATGAACAAGAGAAAGAAAGAAAGAAAGAAAAAGGCCAGGTACAGTGGCTCATGCCTTTGATCCTAGCACTTTGTGAGGCCAAGGCGGGCAGATGGCTTGAGCTCATGAGTTCGAGACAAGCCTGATCAATGTGGCAAACCCCATATACAAAAAGTACCAAAATTAGCCAGGCGTGGTGATGTGCATCTGTAGTCTCAGCTACTTGGGAGGCTGAGGTAAAAGGATGGCTTGAGCCTGGGAGGCAGAGTTTGTAGTGAGCCAACATCATGTCACTTCACTGCAGCTTGGGGGATAGAACCAGATCTTGTCTCAAAAAAAAAAAAATCAGCAGTATTTATATATGCCAACAATGAACAATCTGAAAAAGAAATCAAGAAAGCAATCCTATTTACAATAGCTACAAGGAATCAATTTAACCAAAGAAGTGAAAAATCAAAGATGTATACAATGAAAACTATAAAACACTAGTGAAAGAAATTGAAGAGGACACCAAAAAACGGAAAGATATTCCATGCTCATGAATTGGAAGAATTAATATCATTAAAATGACAATACTACTTAAACCAATTTGCAGATTTAATGCAATCCCTATCAAAATACTAATGACATTCTTCACAGAAATAGAAAAAACATCCTAAAATTTATATGGCACCACAAAAGACCCCCCATAGTCAAAGCAATCCTGAGTGAAAACAGCAAAGTTGAGGCATCATGCTACCTGACTTCAAAATATATTACAAAGCTATAGTAACCAAATCAGGACAGTACTAACAGAAAAGCAGATGCCTAGGCCGGGCATGGTGGCAGGTGCCTGTAATCCCAGCTACTCAGGAGGCAGAGGCAGGAGAACTGCTTGAACCTGGGAGGTGAAGGTTGCAGTGAGCTGAGATTGCACCACTACATTCTAGCTTGGGCGACACAGCAAGACTCCGTTTCAAAAACACAAAAACAAAACAGATGCATAGACAAATGGAACATAATAGAAAACCTAGATATAAAGCCACTCTTCTACAGCCAACTCATTTTCAACAAAGGGGCCAAGAACATACAACAGGGAAAGTCTCTTCAATAAATGGTGCTGGGAAAAATGGATAACTATTTGCAGCAGAATGAAACTAGACTCCTATCTCTCAACATATACAAAAATCAAATCAAAATGGATTAAAGAATTAAATCAAGACTCAAAACTATGAAACTACTAGAAGAAAACTTGGGGAATTACTCTAGTCCATTGGTCTGGGCAGATTTTTGTGTGTGTAAGACCTAAAAAGCACAGGCAACTAAAGCAAAAATAGACAAATGGGTTTACATCAAGCTAAACAGCTTCTACACAGCAAAGGAAACAATCAACAAAGTGAAGAAACAACTCATAAAATGAGAGAAAATATTTGCCACCTATGCATCTGATAAGGAATTAACAACCACAATATAGAAAGAGCTCAAACAATTCAATAACAAAAAAACAAATAACCTGATTAAAAATGAGTAAAAGATCTGAATAGACATTTCTCAAAAGAAGACATACAAATGGCCAAAAGGTACATGAAAAGGTGTTCTACATGACTAATAATCAGAGAAATGCAAATCAAAACCACAATGAGATATCATCTCACCCTGGTTAAAGTGACTTTTTATCAAAAAGAGGAAATAACAGATGCTGGCGAGGATGTGGAGAAAAGGGAACCCTTGTACACTGTCGGTGGGGATGTAAATTAGTACAGCCACTAAGGAAACTGTATGAAGTTTCCTCAAGAAACTAAAAATAAAACTGGCATATGATCTATCAATGTACTACTGGGTATATATCCAAAAGAAAGGAAATCAACATATTAATCAATTGGATTCTTTTGGATATACCTGCACTCCCATGTTTATTGCAGCAATAGTCCCAATAGCCAAGACATAGAATCAATCTAAGTGCTCATGAATAAATGAATGGTTAAAGAAAATGTGATTTCCTCAAGCCTGTAATCCCAGCACTTTTGGAGGCCGAGACGGGCAGATCACGAGGTCAGAAGATCCAGACCATCCTGGCTAACACAGTGAAACCCCGTCTCTACTAAAGAATACAAACAAAACTAGCCAGGCGAGGTGGCGGGCGCCTGTAGTCCCAGCTACTGGGGAGGCTGAGGCAGGAGAATGGCGTAAACCCGGGAGGCCGAGCTTGCAGTGAGCTGAGATCCGGCCACTGCACTCCAGCCTGGATGACAGAGCGAGACTCCGTCTCAAAAAAAGAAAAGAAAGAAAGACAATGTGATTTCAAGACCAGCCTGGCCAACATGATGAAACCCTGTCTCTACTGAAAATACAAAAATTAGCCAGGCATGGTGGCGGGCACCTCTAGTTCCGGCTACTCGGGAAGCTGAGGCAGGAGAATTGCTTGAACCTGGGAGGGAAGTTTGCAGTGAGCCGAGATGGCACCACTGCACTCCAGCCTGGGCAACAGAGTGAGACTCTGCCTCAAAAAAAAAAAAAAAGAAGAAGAAGAAGAAACAAGAAAGGAAGGAAAGAGAGAGAGAAAGAGAGAACGGAAGGAAGGAGGAAGGGAGGAAGGAAGGAAGGAAGGGAAGGAAGGGAGAAAGAGGGAGAGACAGAGAGGGAGGGGAGGGGAGGGGGAGGGGAGGGGGATGGGGGAGGGGAGGGGGATGGGGGAGGGGAGGGGAGGGAAGGAAGGGAAGGGAAGGGAAGGAAAGGGAGAAAGAACGGTGATATATATGCACAATAGAATATTATTCAACCATATAAAAAGAATGAAATCCTGCCATTTGCAGCAAACTGGATGGAACTGGAGGTCATTATGTTAAGTGCGATAAGCCAAGCACAGAAAGACAAATATTGCATGTTGCTCACTCATATTTGGGAGCTAAAAAAGTGGGTCTCATGAAGATAGAGAGTAAACTTGTAGTTACCAGAGGCTGGGAAGAGGAGGCAGGAGGGTGAGATAAAGAGAGATTGATTAATGGGTACAAATACACAGTTTGATAGAAGAAATTAGAACAGGCATCAGTAGGGGGACTATAATTTATAATTTCATAGATATATTTATAATTATTGTATATTTCAAAATAGTCAGAAGAGAATGATTTGAATGTTTCTAACAAAAGACAAATATTTAAGGTGATGGTTGTCCCCGTTACGCTGATTTGATCGTTCCGAATTATATGAATGTATTAAATTATGACATGTACCTCAAAAATAAGTACATCAATTATGTATGAATTTTATTTAAAAACTTTTTCATTGGAATACTCATAATAAAAGAATGGATTCATTTTTTAAAGTTCTTCTTTCAGGGAATGTCCAGCTTTCTCTCTGTACTCTGTTCTTTCTCACTTAATTCTGTTTGCCCAGGATGGTGAGAACCACTCCCAAGAGACAGGACACGACTTTGGAGGAGAAAGTTTAACCTAGGCTGGTGTCTGGAGTTTCCATGCCAGACTTCCCACCAGGGACTGTTTTAAAATGATGTAACCACAATTCTGACATGAACCACTGAAATTATTTAGAATTCGTGGAATTCACAAGTGTTCCCACCAATCCTTCTAAACTGGTCTTCCTCTCGTTTTTCTCTGACTATATCCACCTCTTCTTAAGACCATTGACTTATGAAACCTGAGTTTGAATCCTCATGTCCCACTTAACTAGTCATGTGGCCTTTTTCAAGTTCAGGGACACAATTAGCTTATTTTTATAGGGAGTGTGGAACAATATCAGTGGAACAAGTGGAACAAAGTCTTAACCCTAGCTGAACATTAGAATCACTGGGGAGGAGATTTTTAAAACTACTGATGCCCTGGCCACATCCCAGACCTCTGGGATCAGAATCCCTGGGTGGTAGTCAGGCCTCAGCAGCATTGAAAGATACGCAGTTGATTCCAGTGTGCAGCCGAGGCTGAGAACCACTGATCTAAGTTGATCATTAAGAACTAAAGTGGCCAGGTGCAGTGGCTCACGCCTGTAATCCCAGCACTTTGGGAAGCTGGGGCAGGAGGACTGCTTGAGCCCAGGAGTTCGAGACCAGCCTGAGCAACATGGTGAAACCCTGTCTCTACAAAAAATACAAAAATTAGTCAGGCATGGTGGCACTTGCCAGTAGTCCCAGCTACTCAGGAGGCTGAGGTGAGAGAATCACCTGAGCCCAGGAAGTCGAGGCTGCAGAGAACCGTGATTGTGCCTCTGTACTCCAGTCTTGGCCACAGAGCAAGACCCTATCTCAAAACAAACAAACAAACAAACAAACAAACAAAAAAAACAGAGAGAGAGAAAAAAAAAAGAACGCTTAAAGTTCTTTCTCTGATCTGTATTTTCTGTATTTTCCTTGACTCCCATGATCCCTGCCCGTGGCTACCACTCCAAGACAAGGATGAATGGGTACACTGTATCCCAGTCAGTACCAGAGAGTATATCTGTTTAGTCCAAGGAGGACCACATCTGACCTGGCTATGAAGAACCAGTATTTGAAAGTGTGTTCTTGAGCATATAAGCAAAACCAGCCTCCCTGGGTTGCATGCAAGACCCTGCCCTTGGAGTCTCCTAAATAAAGGGAAACTACCACTTTATGGAGAGCAGGGGTTGCATCTCTTAAAGACATTGCCTGGAAGCCTTCAGAATCCACAGAAAGGCAATGACGGTTTGTTTTTTCATCTTTTGTTTCTGCCACCCAAATGGAGTGAGTCAAATAGAGGGAATGTTAACTTCGGGAAGCAGAGACTATTTTTAAACATTAATTTGACTTTTTGGATTGATCAGGTGTCAACATTAGCTAATAGGATCCTGAGAAATTTGCAGGACTTTAAGTTATGTGGAAATCTCTAGACATCTTATTTTTCTATGTATTTAGAAATTGCCTATTATTCCTATATGGTATAAATCATTCCTAAACCTATACAACACAGAATTTGAAGACAACAAGAATGTCTGAAAACTTCAAATTACCTTCCCCACCAGTGTCTCCCCCATCTCAGCACATGGCACCATCTAAAAACCCTGGGTCCGGCCGGGCGCAGTGGCTCACACCTGTAATACCAGCACTTTGGGAGGCTGAGCTAGGTGGATCACCTGAGGTCAGGAGTTCAAGACCAGCCTGGCCAACATGGCAAAACCCCGTCTCTACTAAAAATAAAAAAATTAGCCAGGCATGGTGGTGAGCGCCTGTAATCCCAGCTACTCAGAAGGCTGAAGCATGAGAATCACTTGAACCCAGGAGGCAGAGGTTGCAGTGAGCCAAGATCACACCATTGCACTCCAGCCTGGGCAATAGAGTGAAACTCTGTCTCAAAAAAAAAAAAAAAGAAAAAAAAGAAAAAGAAAAATCCTGAGTCCACCTTGATTCTGCTCTTTCCCACCTGTGTGCCCAATCCATCAGCACGTTCAGTTAGCAGTACTGTTGTCATATATCCCTAGCCTAACTTTTTCCACCACCCATGTCTAAACCACTGGCATTTCTTTCCTGGGTCTGGCTTTAATGCCCATTTGCTCTGTGACCCACTGAAGCAATATCTCACGTCTGACCCGCTAATATCTGAGGTCTCTGCTAGTCCTAAAGGTTTAGATTCTAACTCATAGAAGTGGACTTGTACTGAGTGCTTACTCTGTACCAGGTGCTCTGCTTCTGTTATTTCCTTCCTCATGACAACCAACAAGGTAGGTGCTATTATTCCCCCTTTGAAAGGATGAGATGGCAGAGGCTTATGGAGGCTGAGTGTGACAGATGCTGCTGGTGCCTACCCAAGGCCATTCCCCTGTGCCTTCTTGCTAACAGAACCTGATTTTGTTGGGAGTGGCAATGAGCCCAGCTCCTGGTGAGTCAGTGAGACAAGATTAGCCAAGCCAGTTTTGCTAGCCATAGTCCACTTTATCCATGTTTGGTACAGAGGTGGGCATGACAGACAGACGGGAAAGTCTGTTGAGAGCTCCTGGGGAAGTCTTTTCTCCCCACAAGAGATAAAAGAGCAGGAGGCAATTATGACACTGCTCCTATTACATCATGCTTGGGATATTATCATGAGAGGAGGTGAAGCTGCGGTCTTTGTCAGTCTTATGGCAATCATGGGGGATAGTGTGGGATGGGATGTACCTGAGGATGAAAGAAGAAAAGGGTGAGAAAGTTCGGTCCTTGGTGATCTCCTTGAGCCACTGAAAGCTACCTCATCTTGCCTAGCTCTGGGCTGCTTCTTAAGTGAACCATAAGTATCTTTAGAAATTAAGCCAGTCTAGTCAAGAATCGTGTTACGTGGAACCCAAAAACATCTTGACACAGGAGCAACTTCCCTAAAGACACACAGCTAGGAAGTGGCAGTGCCAGACTGCAAAACCATGTCTATCTCTCTGTCTGTCTGGAAAGCCAAAGTGGCTGGCTCTTGCCTCTGTCCCACCCCTAGTTTAATTCCAACTCCACAACTCTGTAATCAGCTGCAGTCGAACAAGGAGTCAAAGGCTCCCCAGATGCAGCTGCTGCTGGGCATGGATCTGAACACAGCGGCTTTTCTCACCCTTCTGGGCTGCACCATCCTGAAGTCAGCTCTGTGGGAGTCAGGGACCCCCATCCCCTAGCATTGGAGAAACGGTAGTCAGGGGCACCAGTCCATCATAATAAACAATGAGACTCACAGGAAGCCACTCAGCCTCCCCATTCATCTGCCTTCATGACTCTGCATTTCACTGTGTTTGTGTCTGGAGCTTGGTTGACTCCACTCAGCCTTATTTTCTGGAGTAAGAGCTCAACAGGAAGATCCTTCCCCCAGATTAGCACATTCTCATCTGGGGGGCCTCAGAAGTCAAGCCACTCTTTCTTGTACTGTACACAGAGGGCTTAGGGAGGGTGATTGGAGTGTTCTCCTCTCTCCACTCCTGGTCTAACCATACACCCCAACAGGCTGGCCTATAGTTGTTGAAGCAAAGAGATCTGAGGAATGCCAAAAGCTTTAGTCACCTACAGATGTCTCCCCCATTGACCTAGTGTAGGGTGAGAACTCCTACCCTTAGCCAGTCCAAAGAAATATAGGAGCATTTCAAGATTTGTATACTTTGCAAATATACAGATTTGTATATTTTGCAAATAAACCGACTTGTATATTTTGCAAATATATTACTTAATAAGGATAGGAGATCAGCCTCTTTCTTACACAGGAGGCTTTTATATACTGCCTCCATTTATGTGGAAATAAAAACTATCTCTATTTGAAGCAATTGTTAAAACAGAGATCATAAGACTGACAGAATGTACTCTTTGTGTCAACAAGATACCAAATAAAGCCATGCCAGGCAAGGGTTAAGTAATACATCCCAAAGAATAAACTATATTCTAACTGCTACAAGGCTTTTTGCTTTTTCTCTAGCAGCTAAACAAGCATTGGCCTTGAGATAAGCAATGTTGAAACAATTGCTGCTCACTGACAACCAGATGCTGACTAACTGGCCCCATGTTCAAAAAGCCATAACTACAGCTTTGATTGGATAAGAGACTGATGTCAGTAACTTTCTTTTTTTTCTTTCTTTCTTTCTTTTTTTTTGCTTTGTTTTTAGACAAGAGCCTCACTCTGTCACCCAGGCTGGAGTGCAATGGTGTGATCCCAGCTCACTGCAACCTCTGCCTCACGGGTTCAAGCAATTCTCATGCCTCAGCCTCCAGAGTAACTGGGATTATAGGCATGTGCCACTATACCTGACTAATGTTTGTATTTTTAGTAGAGACGGGGTTTTAGCATGTTGTCCAGGCTGGTCTCGAATTCCTGGCCTCAAGCAATCTGCCAGCCTCAGCCTTCCAAAGTGCTGGGATTACAGGAATGAGTCACCATGCCCAGTCAACTTTCTCCTGTTAAGAGATCACTGACGGTGGACTGGTTCTGGCCAGTTTACAGAGGCTGAACACTGAGTGCCTTCATGTCCCTGCTTCACCTTTTGACACATAGGACTTAGTTGTAATACATTTAAATGTTACGTCTCTGCCCCAAAGTGAACAAGGGATGCATGTAATAGGCATGTTTGCTTAGCTTACAACACATGTGTGCATCCCTCTCTTTGTGAGTACTAATAGCTCCTTCTATAACCTGTTGCATATGCATACTTGGCCAACTTATTCAGCATAAATCCTTGTCTCATCTTTCCCTCCCTTGAAGTACCTGCTTTTAGTTTCTGCTGGAGGCTATACTTCTCAGCCCACAGGATGGCCAGCCTGCAGGATGTAGCCCTTTATAAGAAATAAAGTTCCCCTTTCCAAATTTATGGATCTCATGATTTTTCAGTTGACATTAAGTACTCTTAAAATGTGATTTGTGGCTAGGCACGATGCCTCACACCTGTAATCCCAGCACTCTGGGAGACTGAGGCAGGCAGATCACCTGAGGTCAGGAGTTCGAGACCAACCTGGCCAATATGGTGAAACCCCATCTCTACTAAAAATACAAAAATTAGCTGGGCATGGTGGTGAACACCTGTAATCCCAGCTACTCAGGAGACTGAGGCAGGAGAATCGCTTGAACCCAGGAGGCGGCGGTTGCAGTGAGCCAAGATCATGCCACTGCACTCTAGCATGGGTGGCAGAATGAGACTTCGTCTCAAAAAAAAAAAAATGTAGGTGGGGCGTGGTGACTCATGCCTGTAATCCCAGCACTTTGGGAGGCCAAGGCAGGCAGATCATGAGGTCAGGAGATTGAGACCATCCTGGCTAACACAGTGAAACCCTGTCTCTACTAAAAATATAAAAAATTAGCTGGGCGTGGTGGCAGGTGCCTGTAGTCCCAGGTACTTGGGAGGCTGAGGCAGGAGAATGGCATGAACCCAGGAGGCGGAGCTTGCAGTGAGCCGTGATCACGCCACTGCACTCCAGCCTGGGCGACAGAGTGAGACTCTGTCTCAAAAAAAAAAAAAAAATGTAATTTGTTATTAACCCTGTTTCTCTTTCTCAATAGTCTGTAAGCTCTGTGAATGTGTGGGACCTTATTTATTTAGTAGTCTGAGCACCTAGGATGTTACCTGGCATAAAGTAAGTATTTAATAAATACATATTGAAAGAATGAGTGAATTGTACAATGGAAAGTTAAAGGGAGGTAGGAAGTGGAGACAAGTGTAAGTAACTTTTTTAAGAAGGTTGTCTTCTTAAGGAGAGAAAATGACTGTTAGGAAGGGAGATGGCTGTTGGCGTTGTTGTTAATAATAATAATAATAATATACTGGGGAGAAAGGGATGGTAGAAAAGTATTATTTTTAGGACAATGCTGTCCATTGCCAACTCCAGGTGGCATCATCTACACTGTATTACTTGTGAATGGCACCCCCTACAGTTGTACAATGCAGTGGCCCAGTTGCACATAGGCAGGGAGTGATCATCGATGAGAGGACAATAGACAGGGATCTATCTAGAACATAGCTTGGCTTTCGTTGGGGTGCTCACCCTTTGAGATTGAACATAGATTAATATATTAGGAGTAAAGTGGGAGGCAGGAAATTAGGGCAGTTTTTTCCCAGTGGGTAAATTTTTTTGGTAATAGGGGAGATGAAGCCATCCAACTATGACAGGGCTGGGACTGTGTGAAGGTCTTAAGGAATGTGAAAAAGGTTTGGAAGGGGAGAAAGACAAGTAAAAGGATGTGACTAAATTACATGCAATGTCCTGGGGATCATAGACCTGGGTCTGGGAGACCTGGGAACCATCCAAGGGAAAGGAAGGGAGGCTGAGAAGTGAAGTGGGGGAGATGGTGAAGGCTGGAAGGGTGTCTTTCACACACAGCCTCCAATCCACATATGGTTAGAAAACTCATTTTTAAGTGACTTGTCTGGACTCACACAGCATTGTCTTATCAGAACTATTGTTTACAGTCATTTGATTCTTCAACCAGCAACACATCAAAGTCTATTTATTCTTCAAAGTCCCTGAATTCATGAGCTGATGGCTGTATTAATACTTCGGTGTCAACTCCCACTATTACTAATTGTAACCTTTGTATGGAAAAATGTATTCCAAGTTATAGGTCAGTAGACCAAGAGCACCCTTTGCTTTTACCACCCATCTCTGAGACTCTCCTTCAGCTTCCCTGCCCAAGCCTTGGTCAGCCTCCAGTGCCAGCCTGCACGTGGGACCAAGACTCTGTGCCTCCAGAGTTTGCTGTTAATTCCATTCACTCAGCCAGCCACTGGACCTGTAAGCATTTGTAATGGAACTAAGCATTCCCCCAGAGCTTCTGAATTCCACACAAATGGCAGCAGCCACCACGTGTGCTTGGGGAAGAAGGCTTTAGAGAATGGCGCACTCTGAGACAAGTCTAACTTTGATTGACAAGTCATTTCTACATCATGACACTTAATCATTGAAAGGGCCCTTAGACTTTGATCCAGCAGTCCTGTTTCTAGGATTTTTTGTGGCTGAAGTATCTACACAAAAGTGCAAAGAGAATGCTTGAAGTTCTTCACTGCAGCACCATTTGTAATTAAGAAAAACTGGAAATGATGAAAATATTCATTATGGGGGAATAGGTAAATTAATTATGGCATTCTTATTTCCCCACACAGTGGGCCACCACGTGATCTTTAAAAGGATAAGGTACATCTCCAGGTATTAATATGATGTGTAATTGAAGAAAAAATTGGGTTAGATACAGTATGTGTGATACTAACTTAGATATAGCTATATTTAAAAATATAGGCTGGATGTGGTGGCTCATACTTGCAATCCTGGGACTTTGGAGGCCAAGGCAGGAGGATCACTTGAGTCTAGGAGTTCAAGACCCTGTTCAAGATGGCAAGACTCAGTCTCTACAAAAAAATAAAATTAAAAAATTAGCCATGTGGGGTAGCAGATACCTATATTCCCAGCTACTCAGGAGGCTGAGATGGGATGATCCTTTGAGTCCAGGAGTTCAAGGTGTCAGTGAGCCACTGCATTCCAGTCTGGGTGACAAAGCAAAGACCCTGTCTCTAAAAAAGAAAATATACACATGTTAAACATATGTGTATGCATAATTACAAATGTGCTTATTAAAAATACCTTGTAGGATGAGCACCTCATGACAGTGAATTTTAATATCTGCTAGGGCTTATCTCCTTTAATTTCTCTTCCTTTTCACAAAATTCCTGATTATTCTAGTGTGTTTATTTTCTCATATTAACTTGAAATCAGCTTGTTGGCCAGACATGGTGGCTCACACCTGTAATCCTAACACACTTTGATCCACCAAGGTGGGTGGATCACATAAGCTCAGGAGTTTGAGACCAGTCAGGTAAAATAGACACCATCCCTAAAAAATTAATTAATTAATTAATTAAATGAAAAGAAAATCAGCTTGTTATATTACCCTCAAAAAGCCTCTATTTATATTTCATTGGGAGAGTATTATATTTATAGATTAATTTATGGTAACATAACATACTTACAATAACTAATATTCTTTTAAGTGGGCTTAAAATGTTGTTTCTATTATAGGCATAATACATGTTCATTGTAAAAAAAAGTTCTGGCAATTCTGTAATTTATGAGGTAGAGTATCAAAGTTCAGTTTCTTTTATCCTAATCCTTCCCCTAGAGGTAACCACTGTTAATCATGAGGAACGCTTTTACACTGTTGATGGGAGTGTAAATTAGTTCAACCATTGTGGAAGACACTGTGGCAATTCCTCAAGGATCTAGAACTAGAAATATCATTTGATCCAGTGATCCCATTACTGGGGATATACCCAAAGGATTATGAATCATGCTACTATAAAGACACATGCACACGTATGATTATTGCAGCACTGTTCACAATAGCAAAGACTTGGAACCAACCCAAATGTCCATCAGTGATAGACTGGATTAAGAAAATGTGGCACACATACCCCATGGAATACTATGCAGCCATAAAAAAGGATGAGTTCATGTCCTTTGCAGGGACATGGATGAAGCTGGAAACTATCATTCTAAGCAAACTATCACAAGGACAGAAAACCAAACACCGCATGTTCTCACTCATAGGTGGGAGTTGAACAATGAGAACACTTGGACACAGGCGGGGAACATCACACACCGGGGCCTGTCATGGGGTGGGGGACTAGGGGAGGGATTGCATTGGGAGAAATACCTAATGTAAATGATGAATTGATGGGTGCAGCACACCAACATGGCACATGTATACCTATGTAACAAACCTGCATGTTACGTACATGTACCCTAGAAGTTAAAGTATAATAATAAAAAAAAAAGCATACACCTAGCTTTAAAAAAGAAGAAATTATAAAAGTATTCGAATAAAGTATAACAGAATTTGAGAATATATAAAGTACAGAATGCAGAGTGATTTTCTAAGGAATACACAAAGCCCGGAAACCATAGAGGAAGTTATTGATGCATTTGACTTGATAAAATTAAAAATTTTTCTACATGGCAACAAACACCTAAAACACACGAACTGCAGACTGGAAAAATATTTGCATGATAAATGTCAGGAGGTTAACTTCCCTAATACATAGAGTATTTCTACATCAATTTTAAATAGAGGTCAAGGAATCAATTTTAAAAAATAACCAACCATGACTAGAAAATCCACAGAAATCTAAGTATAAACATAAAGGGCTCATGACCACATAAAAGATGATCAACCTCACACAAAACAACGTAATATCATTTTTCATCTATTAGCTTGACACAGATAAAAAATTTAACCACAAAGTTTTAGTAAGCTCACAAGCAAACAGACTCCTACACAGTTGGTAAGAGTAGGTATGATCCACTTTGGAGCGGGTTTTGGCAATATAGGAACAAACGTGCATCTACTCTTTGGCCCTGCATTCCATTCCTAAGAGCTCATCCTAAAGATAAACAGTACTTGTGTGCAAAGATGTATAGTCAAAGTTGTAGAACAAAAGACTAGATATAACCTATCACTAGGGAATTAGTTAAACAAACCGAGGTACATCTACGCCAGAGAATGGAACATTACACAGTTATGGAAAAGAATGATTGCCTCTTATGTATGCTGAAACAGAATGATTTTCAAATTACATTTTAGTGATAAGAGCAATATGCAAAACAGGGTGTGTAATATACTGCCATTTGTGGACAAAGGGGGAAATTATATCTGTATTCATACAGTCTCCGAAAGCATGTGCAAGAAAGTGTATGGTGCTTGCATCTGGAGAGAGAGACCAAGGACTGTAAGTGTGTGGTAGAAGATAAATTTATTTTTATCATACACTTCATTCAGACTATTTGAATTGTTTGCCAACTACATGCATTCATTTTCAGTTAAGCAAACAAAATGTAGTTTAAAATACAGCATTACAGATCATTAACCGAGTACAAACCTCCCATTTTACAAACCAGGGAATGGAAGCCCAGCCTATTCATTCACTTATTGAAAGCTTTTGAGTACTGTGTTCATTTCCTATTGCCGCAGTAACAAAGTACCACTAATTCAGGGGCTTAAAACAACACAAGATTATTCTTATTGTTCTAGGAGGTCTAAAGTGGGATGGAAGGGCTGCATTCTTTCTAGAGGCTCTAAGGGAGAACCCATCTCTTTACCTTTTCCAGCTTCCAGAGACTGCCCGCATTTCTTGGTCCATGGCCCCTTCCAACAATCACATCTCTTCAACCCTGCTTTCATCATCATATCTCCTTTGACTCTGACCCTTCTGCCCTCCCTCTCATAAGAACCACTGTGATTATGTTGGATCTACCCAGATAATCCAGGATAATCTCCTCATCTCAAAATCCTTATTTTAATCATGTCTGCAAAATCCCTTTTTCCATGTAAGGTAACATATTCACAAGTTTCAGGATTAGGGCACAGACATTTTGAGGGATCTTTATTCTGCCTACCACAAGAGCCTTTAAAACAGGAATCATACAAAGCGGTCATAGGAGCATAGAAAATTCCAGCCAGCAGTTTCACATGACAAGCAAAAGGAAACCGTTAAAATAGCTGCTGAAGCTAGGAACTGATAAAGACCAGGAAAAACAGGGTGTGGACCAAGCTGGTTCAGGATGACTGAACCCAACATGGTAATGTATTTGATTAACATACAAATCACACACCCACTAGCACCATAACAGTTCTGAGAACACTCATATTTGGTGCAAAAATGGGTGGCATGGCAGTTCCGAGAAATCCCCACCTTTTCGCAGGAATTTTCATGAATATCCCACCCCTTGGTTAAAGAAAACCATAAAGGTAGCAGATCAACCCCCCTCATGCATGTCTCTCTCTTGAGCACGCTTGCACTCCTATTTCTTCAGTGTGTACTTTTCTCTTTGCAATCCACCTATGTGCTTTCACTATTTTCTGACACATCTTTGAATTCATTCTTGAGATGGTGTCAAGAGCCTGGACACTAGCTAGGGTCGAGGTCCGACTGGCATTTGGGGACCTCCCCCAGCCCCAAACCACTGGTATCCCCTTCACTGTGCTGGTGCTTACTCTGACCCAGGGAATGAGGATACAGCAGCGACAAGACATACAATCCCTGCCTCAGGCAATTCACATCCAGTAGGGGTAGGGAGACAGTAAACCACACACATGGATTAAATAAATAGTGTAGATGGTGACTCGTGACTCTTGCTACAGACGGGATATAGGGGGAAGAGGTGTTGGAACTGGGGTGGAGGAATTTAGAACCAGAAAGCCCTCACTGGGAAGATCTAAATCATTGGTGTGAAGATCTAGGGGAGATAAAGAAGTGGCTATACAGACATCTTGGGGAAGGGCATTCCCAGCAAAGGGAACAGCAAATGCAACGGCTCTGAGGCTGGAGTGTTTCTGAAATGTTCACTGCAGCACAGAAAATGACATGTGTGGCTGGAGATGGGGAGGGAGATGGTAGGAGACAAGGCCAGAGATAGCTGACAGTGGGCACACGGTATAGGGTCTTCAAGGCTGTTGTAAGCCTGCTTTTCATGTGGAATATCCTGAAGCTTCTGGAGGAATGTGAGCAGAGGCCTAACAAGATCTGTCTTACAAAAATCCTGTTAAAATGTAAGGGAGGAAACCAGGAAGCGATTGTGAATTAAAGATTGTGGTAATCTGGGTATTAGAGGGTGATAGTGTGGTTCATGGCAGTAGCAGCGGAGGTGAAGAGAAGTGATTTGATTTTATGAGATGACAGCATATGATATATACGCCAGACAGATTTATAGACAGATTGGATGTGGGATGTGAGAGAAAGTGATAAGTCAGGAATGACTCTAAGGGTTTTGGTCTGAGCAGCTGGAAAGATGGCACTGCTACCACTGGAGAAGGGAAATAGCTTCAAAAGAAGCAGATTTGGGAGTAGCCAGGGGCCAGGAGACAAAGATTAGGAATTTAGTTTTGGCATGTTAAGTTTGAGAATCAGGCATCCAAGTGGAGATGATACATGGATAGTCGTAAATCCAAAGCTCGAGCTCAGAGGAGAGGTCTGATTGGAGATAAAAATCAGGAGTTGGAGAAACGGCACTGAAAAGCATGAGACTGAACTGCTACCAGAAAGGGGTCCCAATCCAGACCCCCAAGAGACGGTTCTTGGATCTCCTGTGAGAAAGAACTCAGAGTGAGTCCAGAGAGCAAAGTGAAAGCAAGTGTATTAGAGAAGAAACAAAAGAATGGCTACTCCATAGAGCAGCCCTGAGGGTTGCTGGTTGGCTATTTTTATGGATAGTTCTTGATTATATGCTAAACAAGGGGTGGATCTTTCATGAGTTTTTCGGGGAAAGGGGTGGGGATTGCCCCCAACTGAGGGTCCTCCCTCTTTTAGACTCTATGAGGTAACTCTGGGTGTTGCCATGGCATCTGTAAACTGTCATGGCACTGGTAGGAGTCTTTTAGCATGCTACTGCATTATAATCAGTGTAGAATGAGCAGTGATGATACTGCTTTCATGGCCATCTTGGATTTGGTGGGTTTTGACCAGCTTCTTGACTACATCCAGTTTTATCAGCAGGGGCTCTATAGCCTGTATCTTGTGATGCCAGACCTACCCACCTCTTAGCTCATTTTGAGATTAAGAATGCCTAACGTCCTGGGAATGCAGCCCAGCACGTCTCAGCCTCATTTTATCCAGCCGTTATTCAAGATGGAGGTGCTATGATTCAAACGCCTCTGACAGAACAATGGGCCACGTCTGGGCCACAGCTTGGGCCAGATCTACTCACACCTGCCCTTCTACACTGAGAATGGGAGGGGAAAACTGACTGTATTTCTTAGTGTTTGTTTTGTTCTGTTTCTAAAAGAATTAATCTGTTTTCTTTTTTTTAGTAGGAAAGTATTTCATGTTCACTGTAGAGACTTTTGAAGAAAACATAATAAACATTAAAAATTAAAATTGCTTATAATCTCATTAGTCACAAATAATTGTTCTTAACCATTTGACATATTTTCTTGCAGACTCTTGCCAATGTAGAGTATATATTTTGTATGTCATAGAGTGCCCTGCCCAAAAAGTCTGAGTTGATTGGGCTTTTCTATTTTATAAAAGAATAGGAGAAGGGAAACAGGCAGCCCCCCTGGGAGGTTGGCTGGGAGAAAAGGTGGAGACTCACCATCCATCACTATCCCCAGTTCAGGCTTCCTGCCCAGGGAGGCTTCGTTTTGCATAAGAATTCTCAGTGCCCTGCCCTGGGCCATGTGGCCATGTGGCTCGGCCATCTGTTGAGCAGATAAGGGAGCCTGGGTTTCTGACGTGGGTCCCTGGCACCTGGTGAATACACCGGTAAATGGGCCCTTCGCTGGGGCGACGGTCTGGTGCATCACAGACCTTGCTGCCCAGGGCTTCCCCCCACTCCGCAGTTGAGTAAGTGAGAGGCTGTTGCCGTGGCAGCAGGCAATTTGTTTCCTTATCCAAACTGTGAGGTTCAGGGAAGGTTATTCAGCAGTGGTTTCTCAGTGGAAAGAGAAAACTGTTTCAGACAAAAAGGGGAAAAATAAATCTCAGGAATTCATTTTGTCTTCTTAAGCTCCCAGAACATCTCATTCAGAGGGGAGCTGTCACCTTTCTATTTCTGACCTGGCACGAGACTCAGAACTCATGCCCTGCCTGTCTTTAGCCCGCTCTTTTTCCTCCCCCCCGCCCCCCGCCTCAATGTGAGGCCCAAAGTGAAAGTCCCCAGGGAGCAGCTGCTCTAAATACTGATTCACAAATGGAGGAGGGGTGTGGGGCAAGATCTGCTGTGACCCTCCCCAGCCACACACGCACCGTGCCCACTTCCCTGCCTCATCATCCCAGATGCTCAGGCAGGACAAGGTGAAAGTGTGACATGGCCCCAGGGGCCCCAGGCTCAGGGTTTCCTTTCCATGGAGGTCAGCGCCTCTTACCACAATGAACTGAGCACACTTAGCCTTACTCACTCCTGCCAGAGCCCAGCACAATGCACTGACAAAAGCATGGATTTTAGAGGCAGCACATTTGGGCTCAAATTCCCCCTTGAGCAAGTTCTTTAACTTCTTTCAGACTCAGTTTCCATGTCTGAACAATAGAAATGGTAATGCCCACGTCAGGTCTCTTGGGCAGACTAAATGGCTGCAAAGCCCCTGGCCTAGAGTACAGTCACAGCACACATGACTTCCCATCCCTAGTCAGGAGGCCAGCCTGGTGGAGGTGGGTTCCCTCTCTGTGCATGTTTCTTCTGGGGACCTCAGGAGGTCATCTGGTGACACACTTCTCCATTAGCATCTTCCACACTGTTCCCGAAAAGGAATCACATATCATTACCTTGACATTTGCAATGCATACTAAAATAGAACCTGAAGTGCAGAGACTAAAAGTCACAGTTCAGGGCCCGAAGAGGGTTCAAAATAAAAATTACCTGGGGTGAGAAGTTTTATTTGGGGAAATGTGAGTAACTCTCTTTGGGGAAAAATGTAGATGCTTCCCAAAACTGCCTCAACAACAACATTTAATGAGGAGGAAGGCCTGCTGGGGCCTGGGGATGGCATGGATGTCCCAGCCCCATGGGATGAGGCCTTCTTGGATTAGAACCATTGCTGGGCCCAGGTGTGGCCTCTGAAAGAAAGGTGCATGTGGATCCCAGATGAGTGCCTGAGCCCTGCTCTTATAAATGACTTCATCAGATAATCTCCCTGTCACTTCGAAGGGGGAATCCTCCCCACAGGAAACGCGAAAGCACAAGATAAGCGATCTCACCCTTTTCCACTTAGGCATCTTCAGAAGAGACACAGTGGAGAGCAGGGTGTGACTGGAAGACAATTTTTAGTTAAAGATTGTAGTTTCAAGATTATTTCTACCAACAGATACTAGATGCCTCTGCGTGACAGGCAGGAGAAAGGCCAACTCCTCACCACGGCATGACAGGCCGGGGCATCCCTCCTCTGCATGCTCCACACCGGCTGCCCTGAACTTGACTCACTTCCTTGAGCACCCCGACAAAAACCCTCCTTCCTCATCCTAGCTCCAAGGGTGAGTGGTGGCAGTGCCTCAAGCCAGGCCTGCTGATCCCTTTTCCCTGGAGGAGATTCATTTGGGTGTGGGCATGGAACAGAGTGCTGGCTAAGAACTAGAAGGGAAATCTTCAGTTCCCTGGGGAGTGGGGAACCAAGAAGCACATTAAACAAAAAGCTCCTATTAGTCTGCTGGACACGCTCATGCCTGTATGTGAAGCCAGGAACAATGGCAACCACTTTGTAACAGAGAGGGCGCTAAGCCGATATGTGAGGATAACAGAGGGGAAAGGTGAAAAGAACCTGGCCTTTAGAGAATGTTGGACTAATTGGCCCTGCAGCTGCTCTACCTCAGGACCTCTTGCTGAGTGAGACAACACATTCCCCTATAGTTGTAGCCATTTTGAGATGGGTTTTCTGTTCATTCCCACCAAAAGCATCCTAAGTGATACATGGTCCCATCGACTTGAAGTCGATTTTTAATGCTCTATTTTATTATATACATAGTCGCAAGACTAGATTGTTTTTCTCTGAAGCTTCTACTTTGTTTTTCAAGAGAACAGGGGAAATGAGGGGCACAGCATGAGAGAGGAAGCACAGTCTTTCTTGGCTGCCTATGAACTGAGACTAGCATTTGCCTGGATGATTGTTTATTCCTGTGGGGATGAGTGGTTGCCTTTTCACATTTCACTAGGGTGTATGTATGTGTGTGCTATGAAGGGGAGGATGCACTTGGAGGATTGCTTGCAAAAGACAAGGAGCTGAAGGAAAAAGTTAAAGGACTTCTTTTTTCTGAGGGTTTTTATGGGAGTCTATACACGGACAGTCAGGGACTATTCTCCACTCCACACAAGGCCACCTGGCCAAGCGGGGCAAGTGGGCATGCAAATCCAGCTCATTCCCTGCTCACTGAAATGCCTGGCACTGGTTGCACCCCCCTGGAGGAAGGGGCATTTTTCTAATCTGCACAAAGGTACCATAAGGGCTGGTGGTTACTTTATGGGTAATATTGCTTCAAGCCCAGGTAACGAAGTGTGTCATAGAGGTCAAGAAGACCTCTGTTCATATTTAGCCCAAAGCCGCTCTAGAAGTCCATTTCGGAAGCAGGGACTTTGGCAAGAGCAGGAGAGAGCTTTTGGAACAGATGTTCTTGACATCGCGAAGAGCATGTCCCTATGTCTATAAATTGCTTTCAACATTTCATCATAGACCAGGTGTGCTAGACATATGTGCTAGATGGTTCAAATGTCATCTCTGAGCATGTCAGTGTCTTAATCAAACACATGTGTTCTAGGGGTGATCAGTTGGCTTTACATCAGAAAGGCCACAACACATGCTTCTGATCGTGTTTCCATCAATGCTTTGCCAATTAGGACAGTGAATGTCAAAAATTGCTCTTGAATGATGAAATTGGTGACTTGTTGATTAATGTGATTCATGGTTAGATATGCATTCTCGTTGGTGAAATAATGGTATTTAAGATATGTGGATGCATGAAATACTTTAGAGATAGACAAAACACAGCTTGCTAAATACTAGGATAGAGGGTCATCAGGCTGCTTGGATCAGACATATCACAATACATCAAGGCTTGAGGGACGATCTTCCAGGGGGTGATCACTTGATCTGAGTCTTGCAGGATAAGTCAAGTGGCCAGGGTGGAGGAGCAGGATGAAAGGCATTCAAGTGGGATGGTAGCATGTGTGAGGGACTGCCATTGTGACTGTGGGGGGTTCAGGGGAGTCTGCAGGGAATTAAGCTCTTTGGCAGGTGGGGCATAAGATGCACTGGGTGGGGAGGGTACAGGATACAGTGGTCGGGGTAGCATCAGAGAAAGCTGAAGCTCCAGGCAGTGCCCAAATCACAGAGAATATTGAACTTAATTGTGAAAGTGATAGGTATTCAAAAGATTTTAAGCACAGAAGGAACTTATTACAAAAATATTTTGTTAAAGGGCATCGAGGACAGACTGCAGTAGAGAAGAAAGACAGGAGGCAGGGGCATGGCAGTGGTTTACTGTGTGATTTTTAAAAAGAGTCCATTCACTTATATTTACCCCTAATATTATTCTGCTCCTATAAGCAGTCTATAATTAAGATTTTTTTTTTTTTGAGACGGAGTCTCACTCTGTCACCCCCCGGCTGGAGTGTGGTGGCACAATCACTGCTCACCGCAACCTCTACCTCCCAGGTTCAAGCGATTCTCCTGCCTCAGCCTCCTGAGTAGCAGGGACTACAGGTGCACACCACCACACCTGGCTAATTTTTGTATTTTTCAGTAGAGACGAGGTCTCACCATATTGGCCAGGCTGGTCTCGAACTCCTGACCTCGTGATCCACCTGCCTTGGCCTCCCAAAGTGCTGGGAGTACAGGTGTGAGCCACCGCACCTGGCCGATATAATTAAGATTTTTAAGTTGAAGGCTCATTATTCTCTAGTATTGGTACTTGAATCAAGGAATGCTGTTTATCATTCCCAGTAAATCACATTGCTGAGCACCTATTGAAGCAGTGACCTTTTTTGCCTCAGAGAGAAGGCGGACACCACTGAGATCAAAGAAATCATAGCTCAGCTTTAAGTTTCAAGTAGATTTGAAGTCCATGATGAAGACAATAATCTTGAAAACTGGGCTCTGTTGAATGACAATGGTGTTTTCTAAATTCTGAAACCTTCCGTTTAAATAAAAAGAAACAAAGCTTCGATCATAGAGAAGGAAAGAACTTGGATAAAGGGGGAACATTTGAAAAGGGAAGAGGAAAGGGGGCAAAAGATCAAATGCAAATGTCTTGGCTTGTCCTGGGGGGTGGAAACTTCCAGAAGAGGTGTAATGAGCCCACTCTTACGTTTGAAGAAACCTGAGAACACTGGGGGTTCTATGCATGAGGAGGCTGTAGGAAAGAAAGTCCCACACTGGGCAATGATGCTGTAGGGAAGTGGTGGAGCAGCTTCATACAAGTGGAGTTAGTGGTCCCAGTGGACCACAGTCTACATGGTGCATGCAGGGCTCCAGGAGGGGATGTGGAACTACTAAGAAAATTGGCGGACCAGAGGGAGCTGGGCATCAAAAAGAGGAGGCCCCACAGCATAAGGTCTTACGACTGAAGGGTGTAGCAGGGACCTTCATCTTTTGTGGTGATATCCAAAATTCTAGCGAGGACCTATTTGTCCTCAACATCATGGTTAGAGATGGCCCTGTAGGACGAAGGCCATCTAGTGGTCAGCAGGGGCAACCCACAGAGGGCACCCCCCCACCCCACCCCTGCCACCTATACCCAGGTGCCCAAGGAGAGGGGAAAATACAGTCTTGAGAAAGAATGTAAATAGGGTAAAAATCCACTATTTGCCCACAATTCACAGATTTAAACTGGGAGGCTGAGTTAAATTTAATACACAATTTTAAGTGTTTTCCTCAACATGGGCAAGATGTGCTCAGTGAGCAAATACAAAATTATAGGCTTTGTGTGTGTGTGTGTGAGTTGTAGTGTGTAAACTTCTATCCTGCTTCATATATGTATGTGAGCATATATGTGTGTATTCATATACACACACAGACACACACAGGCTTTTGGATTCCTTCTCTGATAGAAATGAGCATGTCAAAAAATATGCCCCGATGTAGCAGACAACAAAACATCCCAGTGAAGAGTGGCTTTCCAATGAAAAGGGTGAGCATTCATTTACAGAGTATACTCATTTACAGAGTATAATCATTGAGACCAAGGGACCAGACTTGAAGTCTTTGGACCCTAGTTCTGTTACCAGTGGAGGGTGTCCGGGTTCTTGGCATTTTGAACAAAGAATTGTTCACAATGCACAAACAAAGCAAGGAAAGAATTAAGCAACAAAAGCAGAGATTTATTGAAAACAAGTGTACACTCCATAGGGTAGGAGTAGGTCCCGAGCACAGGGCCTCAGGAGCCGGTTATAGAAGCTTCTGGGGTCCAAATACCTGCCAGAGGTTTCCCATTGGCTACTTGGTGTTTACCCCATGCAAATGAAGTAGTGGCCCACAATCAGTCTGATTGGTTGTGACCAATCAGAGGTTGAAGCGAAGTTACAAAGGTTACACTCCTATGCAAACATCTGATTGGCTGCAGAAAGCAACCAATCAGAGGTACTTTCCATTTTCCATACGCCTGCAGAAAAGTGGGGTGGTAGGGGTTGCAAAGGGAGTAGCCTCGGGTCCTTTTGTTACTTAGGCATGGAAAGTTGGGATTTTCCTTTTGATTTAGTTCTGGGAAGTCAGCGTGAATTGGCCTTAGGTTCCCTGCCTCCAGACCCTATTCTCTTGTCTCAGTCCCAACACTGACTAGCCGTGACCTTGAGCAAGTCATTTATCTCAGTGCCTCAGTCTCCTCATCAGTAAAATGGAAATAATAGTACCCACTTCCTAGGGTTGTCATGAACATTAAATAAGTTGATATTTGAAACGCACTTGAAATAGTGCCTGGCCACACAGTTGGTGCTGTGTTTAATGAATGAACACTGCTCTCAGAACCTCAAACTCCAGAGGGTCCCCTGTGGTTGAAGGCACAGGGCATGTGTGAGATAACCATTTAGAATTTTTAAATGTAAAATTCTTTTTGTCTAATCTTCTTTTTGAATCTGGGCAGGTCCTTGGGCTACAAGACTTCTTTTCTCCTAAATCTCTCTGTACTATGGATATAAGATTCTTTTGTCTGTTTCTTACACTAAAGAACCGTGGAGATGAATAAGGAAGATGTCTGTGAAGTGCTTTGAATTCTCTGAAGGAAAAGTGTATCATAAATAAACAGTGATCTAATTTTGAGGCACTTCTTTATAATCTTTTATGTCTAACTGTTTCACATTGTTGTCTTTCTTCTAGTATTCTCTATTTATTTGCCAGGTGAAA
The DNA here is from genome assembly GCF_003255815.1 of Theropithecus gelada. Lineage (NCBI taxonomy): Eukaryota > Metazoa > Chordata > Mammalia > Primates > Cercopithecidae > Theropithecus > Theropithecus gelada. Next base: position 12,878,865 of record NC_037680.1, read on the forward strand.
AAAAAAGAAAAAGAAAAAAGAATACCAATAAAAAATATAATGTTTCATGAAATGTTTGCCCTTCAGCTCTCTCATAAAATTTAGAGCTAAGTGGTCTACGATATGAATGTAGTATATTTGCTTATATTTATATTTAATATATTTAGCTTTTAAATAGCTTTTCATGTGTTAAACATAAGAAGGGATTTCTGTTACACTGAATCCAGAAAATTAATTTGACATCTATCTAAAAATAGAGGAGGTTTCTTTTTCTAATTTTTTTATTTTTGGAGCAGGGTCTCACTCCGTCACCCAGGCTGGAGTGCAAGGGCACAATCTTGATCTTGGCTCACTGCAACCTCTGCCTCCCGAGTTCAAGTGATTCTCCCACCTCAGCCTCCCTAGTAGCTGAGACTACAGGTGTGCACCACCACACCGGCTAATCTTTGTACTTTTTGGTAGAGACAGGGTTTCATCATGTTGGCCAGGCTGGTCTCAAACTCTTGACCTCAGGTGATCAGCCCACCTCGGCCTCCCAAAGTGCTGGGATTACAGGCGTGAGCCACCAAGCCCGGCCTGTTTTCTTTCTTCTATGTCCTTTTCTCTATTTTTGAAAACCCACTGCTGTTCATTCACCTTTCCCAGATGTTAGGTGGAAAGTCTAATTTTTTTTTTTTAAGCCTAGGTAGAAGAACTCACAGATACACAAAAGTGTTGATAACACCAAAGGTAGAAGTTACATCAAAATCTCACAAAATTCAAAATTCCATGTTGTTGCCACTTCATTTTCCATTATTAAATGCATAGAAATCACAAGATGTGTGCCTGTGAGAATTTCTTGAGTTAACAAACATCCAAAAATGTAGAACTAATGGGAATGGCATTTAGGCTTTGAGGCAGAGCTAAATTCAGATTTTAAAAGGTGGTCAGCTGTTCAATGCAGATGTTGTTTTTATCTAGTGCTATGATCGTTTCATCAAAAAAGCATGTTTCTTGAAGTGGTAGGAAATTTGGGTCTTGAGATATGTTTAAAAAGGGTAGTTCCTGTGATCCTCCTAGGTGTACATGTGAATCACACTCAGCTGTGTCCTCCCCCAGGATCTTACCAGTGTTTTTTCAACGTGGGTCATGGCCTATTCATAGGCCTTGAAATCAACTTATGAATTAAAGCTGGCATTTTAAAAAAATCAAATAGGAGATAAAAGAAAACACAACATCAGAGGAGTGCATTATGTGTTCAAAGAGAAAGCTTCGTTTCAGTTCATTTATGAGTGTGTGGGTGTGTGTTTGGTTAAGATACAAAATGTGTTTTTTAGGGTGAGTTACAGTTAAATATCTTTGAGAGCCACTAAGATTACTACACGCAGATTTCCCAGCCCATCATACTGCTAGTAGGAGAGAAAACTAGTACAAACCTAATGGAAAATAATTTTTCAAGAAGTTTCATAGACCTTGAAATTATCCACAACCTCTAAACCACTTATTTCATCTTTGGCTATCTACGTTAAGGAAATAATCCAAAATTCAGCAAAGACTTTGCATAAAAATATTCACTACACTGCTATTCATTATACTGGAAATCCCAAACAGCTTAAATGCTCAAAAACAGCAACATTAAGTCCATTGTAGAACATGAAAACGGTTGAGTATTGTGTCATCATTAAAAGCAATATTCTCAGAGGATTGATAGTGATGTTGGAAATGCTCATGATATAATAAGTAAAAAAATGATTCAACATTGCTCATGCTACATACTCTTGACAATTACAAAAACTGGTTAGAAGAAAAACGCTACGATAGTGGTTCCCTGAGGGGTGGAGTTATGGGTGATTTTTATTCTCTGTTTTCCTATATTTTCTAATTTTCTAGAGTGCACATGTAACATATATCTATTGCCTAAGGAAAAAAGTGTTTATTTCAAAAAAGGTCCCCCTCCCTAGGACAGTTAGGTGTATTCTCATCAGTCAGGTAACTGTCATCATTTACTTTTGCAAGGATGCCACCTTGGTTGACTCTCTGTTGGGCCAGAGAGAGTAAAATTGCTCTTCTTTTAAATGCATTTTCACAGTGTCATGACTTTCAAGGATTTGGTTCATGTTCTTCCTGGATGATTAACACAAAAGCAACAGCACCAGGATCAGGGTTTTAGGTCTCCTGGCAGCATGCCCCATAGCGGCTTTCCCTTTTCTCAAAAACTAGTGCCTTCGTTCCTATGGCCACTGTAACTAATCACCAGTAGCCTGGTGGCTTCGAACAACACACTCTTATTATCTTACAGTGCTAGAGGCCAGAACTCTGAAATGGGTCTCACTGGGCTAAAATTAAGGTGTCACCAGGCCTGGGTTCCTACTGGAGGCTCTAGGGGAGAATCTGTTCTCTTGCTTTTTCTAGCTTTATGAAGCTGCCTGTGTTCCTTGGATCGTGGTCCCCTCCTCCATCCTCAGAGACAGCACCAAAGCATTTTCAGCTCTCTCTCTCTCTCTGCTTCTGTTCTATCTCCTTCTCTCACTCTGGCCTTCCTGCATTCTCCTATCTCCTTCTCTCACTCTGGCCTTCCTACCTCTTTCTTGATAGGACCCTCTGATTACATTGGGCCCACCTGGATAATCCAGGGTAACTGCCCATCTCAATGTCCTTAACTTAATGACATCTGCAAACTCCTTTTGGCCATGTATGGTAACATATTCACAGGTTCTGGGGATTAGGACACAGACATCTTTGGTCGGTTGGGGGTGGAAAACAATGTTCTGTCTACCACAGCCAGGTTTGACAGAACAGCTTGACACTGGGGAGTTTCATCTCGCTTGCATAACAGAATGGTTTGAAAATTGCACTGTGGCCAAGTAGCTGTCCCAAATGTGAATGGACCTGTGAATTTTCCACTAGGGGGCAATATCCATTAATAACAGATCCCTGTCACTCAGCACTGGCACCGGCTAAAGGTTAAACTAAGAAGTGATGGTATTTAAGTTTACTGTTACCTTTGTCATACTCTACAGCACGACAAAAATCTAGACAAGGTACAAACACACACATAAACAGATGCTAGAAAACCCGCAGTTGCAATTAGGATTCCTTTGTATTGTTATATGTTGAGCTATTGCCATATAGAAGGCAAATGAACCAGAAGAGGGAGAATATGGGCTCAAAAAATTCAGAGGTTACCGTAACTAGGTTTTATTTTTATTTTAGAACTTTTATAAATCACTCAAGTAATGCCACATTGTAGAAAACTTAGAAAATACAGGTACTTTTTAAAATGTTTTTTATGCCACTTTCAGTTCTTGAAAGTTGAGTACAAAACAACTAAGTGTTAGTGTTTTCTTTCTTAAAGACCTTTTTACTGAGTCACGGATTTTGAAAATTAAAATTCATTTTATTAAGTTAAATTCCAAAGCAATAAGAACATTTGGTTATTAGCTCAATTATCTTTGCACCTACTGTTTTTGTTTGCTTGCTTGTTTTAAACTCCAGTGTGCTTTTTTTAAAAAAATTAATTTTACTTCCTATCAAATTTTAGAATCACAGTTTTCTCCAGGTTTGAGCAGACCTCTGTGTTCCTGACTCTTTTTTATTTTTTTAATTAAAAAAAGTTTTTGGCTGGGTGCTATGGCTCATGCCTATCATCTCAGTACTTTGAGAGGTTGAGACAGGCAGATTGCTTGAGCCCAGGAGTTCGAGACTAGCCTGGGCAACATGGCAAACCCTGTCTCTACAAAAAATACAAAATTAGCCGGGCATGGTGGCATATGCCTGTAGTCCCAGCTACTCGGGAGGCTGAAGTGGGAGGATCACTTGAGCCAAGAGGTTGAGGCTGCAGTGAGCCACGTTCAAGCCACAGCACTCCAGCCTGGGCAACGGAGAAAGACGCTGTCTCAAAAAAAAAAAAAAAAAAAAAAAAAAAAAAAAAGGCAAGACAGAGTCTCTGTCACCCAGGCTGCCGTGGAGTGACACAAGCATAGCTCACTGTAACCTTGAACTCCTGGCCTCATGCGATCCTCTCAACTTGGCCTCTCAAAGTGCTGAAATTACAGGCGTGAGTCACTGTGCCAGCCCCCTGTTTTGTTTTAAATAGCCTCCAGTTCGTGTTTCCCTTCCTTTACTTCAAAAGTAATAGTGGAAATAAAATGCCAGTATTCACAAGACAATGTGCTTTTTCTTTTAATTCCTCTTTTTGGACAAAAAATTTAAAAAAAAAAAAAAAGAAAAGAAAAAAGATTCTTTCCCATCTGTCTCTTCATTTCCTTTAAACTTTTTTCTTCTCAAGATATTATCCTGCCTGAAATAGTCTGCCTTCCTCCCCGTTTCCCTAATCTCTGCCCACCCCCTCAAAGCTCAACTCAGATACTGCCTTTTCCATAAAGATGTACAGAACTACAGAGGCCAAAGTAGATTTCTCCCTCTCTGAGTTTCTCCAGAATGGATGGATGTTCTCCCCAAGCCTGCTACTTACGCACCGGTGTGTTGACCAAGCATTTTCACGTGGCCTGAACGTATGTTCCGAACTCCCCTTTTACGGCGAAGGGAATTTCATCCCAGAGAGGTGAGGCGGTTGTCCCAAGGCCTCAGGGCAACCTCAGCACCAGTGCCATGATATTGTTGAAAACAGGTATTTACATTTTATGAGATTAAGCTCTTGAAAGTTTATATTTCACCCTAGATACATTATAAACTGCTTGAAGGTGGAGGTCGTATTATTTCATGCAAAGTACAAAGAATATGGATTGAGCTCCTACTGTTTGCCAGGTACTGTGCCAAGCTCTAGAAATGCAAGGCTAAGTGAAGACCATCCTTACCGTTAAAGTTCCTAGGGTCTGGTGCAGAACAGAGAAGTAAACCAGCAATGCCACTGCCTTGTGCAAAGCGTCCTAACATAGGAAAACACAGGGGTGGCCAAGACAGCCTCAGCCTCGGGATCAGGAAAGTCTTTCCAAAGGAAAAGTCCTTGAACTGAGCCTGGAAAGAAAAGGAAAGCAGAATGGAGGGGAAGTAGCATTAGTTCAGCAGGTACTGTGTGCTCAACATGACCCAGCTGCCACTCGCATACGCCCCTTTTAATCCTCATAGCAACCCTAGAAATCTGCGGGGGAGGGCAGAGGACACCAGAGAGGTGTGACTCACTTGCTGTGTTTCACCGTACATTACTAATAACAACAAACTCATATGCAGCATGCATGTGCCGGCACTATTCCAAACATGTCATGTATGTTACACATTTAATCATTACAACAACCCTACGAGCTAAGCACTGTTTTACACATCAGTAGAGCGGGCACAGAAAGTTTGAATAACTTGCCCACAGTCTCACAGCGAGTAAGTGGGCAAGCTGGATTTAAACCAGGCAGCCTGGCTCCAGAATCTAACACCATGCTATGCAACTTCTACCAGACTTTTTTCATTCCTTGAACACTTTTACTGGTAAAAAGCAATGCATATTCTTACTAAAGAAGTCAACAATTTAAGGTTGTATAAAACGTAAGCCCCTTCTTCACACTGACCCTGATTGCATTTCCCAAAAGGAGCCAGTATGAACAGTTTGGTAAGTAGTGAAGCTAAATATTATTATCTCTATTTTACAGATGAGAAAATTGAGTCTCAGAAATGTTAAGTGAGTTGTCTGAGTCACACCATTAGTAGGTGGCAAATCTGAGGTACAGAACCAAGCCTTTCTCTCTCTAACACCTCGTGGGCACTCCCAGGCCAGCCTGGTGAAGGGTCACTAGCTGACTACTGCCATGTGTTTTGTAGGTGAGCTCAAGAAGAGACGAACGTGCCATGCTAATGAAATTAGGCTTGTCTGGTTGGCAATGTGCAAGGGCACACATGATCCCATTGGTTTTTTAGGAAGGTCTCTCTGGTGACAGTGTGAGGTGTGAAATGTCGGAGACCAGAATCTGAAACAAGGCAGTAGCAGAGGTGGAAAGACACCAGTGATACTGAGGGATTGCGGTGATGGAACTTGTTGACAGATCTGCCGTGGGGAGAGAGGGAAAGGCCATATCTGTGTGGGTCCCTGTCTTCTGGCCTGGGTGAGTAGGTCTATGAGCCACTGGTGTCATCCCCAGAGATAGGGAGGACACTTTTAATCCATGAGGAGTTTGCTTGTAGTAGGCTGCTGATGCAAGGCAGAATTTCAACATTAGTTCTAGGCAAGAAAACTTTTGTCTTTGTTTTACTGTTGGTGAAATTGCTAGACAATTTATTTTCCTGGAAATAGTACCTCATGAAGAGTTCCAGAAACTGCTTCAGACGGTTCAGGCAGTCTGAGTTTACTGGAATAGGCTGAATGTTTATGTCCCCCTAAAATTCATATGTTAAAATCCTAACCCTCAAGATGCTGGTATTAGGAGGTGGGGCCTTTGGGAGGTGATTAGGTCATGACAGCAAAACCCTCATGGATGAGACTAGTGCCCTTTTAAAAGAGACTCCAGAGAGCGAGCTTGCCGCTTCCTCCACGTGAACACAAAGCGAGAAGTGTCATCTAAGAACCAGGAAGTGGACCCTCACCACACAACAGCATCTGCCTTGAGCTTGGACTTCCCCGTCTCCAGAGCTGTGAGAAACAAATTCTTGTTGTTTATAGCCCACCTGGTCTATGGTGTTTGGTAATGGTAGCCCAGACAGACTAAGACAGTTGCTTTCCTGCTATCTTCTTTCTCTAGCCTCTCAGGAGAAAGCTCTGCCAGCCCTGTATCTCCCGCCCAGTGAGCTTTTCTTTCTGCCTACTTTGTCCTTCTCCAAATGATACACTTAGTTCTGGGCTATGGTTCACCATCTCTGGCCAGCAGCACCAACCTCAACAGCTGCATCAGACAGTAAGTGAGCAATGAACAGAGAGTGGCCCCAAAACCCATGCTGGCCAGGAGCTGTGCATGTAAAGATTGTCAATCAGAATATAAAGACCACAGCGTGGCAAAAGGCAGTGGGTTTGTCACTTGAAGACCAGAAGCAGGAGAAAGTTGAAGGAGTATAGATTTTCATCTTAGCATTGAAAGTCCTGACCAGGACACAGCATAGCCTAGGCCAAGGGGCAATAATTCCCTGACAGACTTCCCTGGAACTCAGTTGGCAAGCAGACCTACTGCAGCACTCTAGAGCTTCCAAACAATATTTCCTGCTTTTGTAGATGTAAAAAAATCAGGCCTACTTTGCTAAGTCTGTTCTTGCTATTTTTCTGAACTTCACCAGAACGTTGATAGCAGGAAACAGGAATTACTGAGCAGCTAAAACCTACAAAAATGCAATAAATAAAAGGAAAATAGCAGGAGGCATTCAGTGTAGGAGTCTTCAGGCCCTGAGGAAATCACTCTAGTTCAAAATAGTACTGTGTTAAGAGTGATGCTACGGCTGGGCGCGGTGGCTCATACCTGTAATCCCAGCACTTTGTGAGGCTGAGGCAGGGGGGCTCCTTGAGGCCAGGAGTTCGAGACCAGCCTGGCCAACATGATGAAACCCCTGCCTCTACTAAAAACACAAAAATTAGCCGGGTGTGGTGGCACACGCCTGTAGTCCCAGCTGCTTGGGAGGCTGAGGCAGGAGAATAGCTTGAACCCAGGAGATGGAGGTTGCAGTGAGCTGAAATCATGCCACTGCACTCCAGGCTGGGTGACAGAGTGAGACTCCAGCCTGGGTGACAGAGTGATGCTATGCTATTTTATGTTTAGTATCATTTTACCTGGCAATAAAGAAAAAACAATTGATCGAAAAGATTTCCCTCCCATGACTAGAAATTTAAACTTGTGTGCCCAACGGACACATTTCAGGTCCCTGGAAAACTCAGCCCTCATCATCTGTGAATAGATGATGGGAACTTGTTTGACCCATGGCCTTCCCCCTAGTTCTGCTGGCTCAGGTGAGGCCACTCATCTGAAACTGCAGGCGAATGTCCTTAGGGCAGAGCGAGAGCGTCAGCTGGCCCAGGCCTCACCTTCACTGCCTACATGGAGGGAGCAGCTGGGGCTCTGGGAGGCAGAAGCCAGGCGGTGCCTCCATGGTGCCCCGTGGACTTGGACTCCTTGAGAGGCCTGAGTCACACCCAACCCCACCAGGACAGCCAATAGCTCATCTCTGCCCTCCTCCCCACAGGCTGCACTGTTTTCCCTGATTTTCTCACGCTCCACGTCCGCTTCCCTGGATGCTCGTAACCCCACTTCACCGGGATGGAGGTAACAGTGAATGGTTTCTCAGACCTGCCCTCTGACAGAAGGGGCGCTTTACCTCTGGTAACCCCGGCCAGGTGCCCCAGACTCACACTGCCACCGTCCATGTAGGGAATGTAAATGTGTGAGGCAGCCCGCAGGAAACAGCTGGGAGTTGTGGGAACTGTGGCCAGCTCCAGAAGGCTTCCCTCAGTCCCAATCATTCCCGTTCCATTTCTTTTTTTCTTTGCATCACCATGCCGGTCAAACAAAATACAAACTACCCTCATTGTTTGCAGATTTTGTATCTGTGCATTCACCTACTTGCTAAAATGTCTTTGTAGCCTCCAAATGAATACTTGCCCGTGTTTGTGGGTCATTTGCAGGCATGCATAAGCAGCAAAACATTGGAGGCTCCCCACCCACCTGTTCCCAGCTGAGGTCAAACTAGCCACACTCTGCCTTCCTGTTTCAGCTGCAAATAAGTGTCCTTTCTGCTACCTATTTACTGCCACATTTGTCATATTTTGGTGGAGTTTTTGTCTGTGATTTTGCTGTTGAAAATGGCCTCCAGCCGGGCGCGGTGACTCACGCCTGTAATCCCAGCACTTTGGGAGGCTGAGGTGGGCGGATCATGAGGTCAGGAGATCGAGACCATCCTGGCTAACACGGTGAAACCTTGTCTCTACTAAAAATACAAAAAAATCAGCCAGGCGTGGTGGCGGGCGCCTGTAGTCCCAGCTACTCAGGAGGCTGAGGCAGGAGAATGGCGTGAACCTGGGAGGCGGAGCTTGCAGTGAGCCGAGATCACGCCACTGTACTCCAGCCTGGGTGACAGAGCGAGACTCTGTCTCAAAAAAAAAAGAAAGAAAGAAAGAAAGAAAATGGCCTCCAAGTGTGTGCTGAAGTGTTGCCTTGGGTTCCTAAGCACAAAAGGGCCGTGATGTGCCCTGTAGGGAAAATACCATGTGTTAGATAAGCTTTGTTCAGGCATGAGTTGCATTGCTGTTGGCCATGAGTTCAACACTAGCAAGTCCGCACTGTATATTAAATAAGATGTCTTTAAACAGAAATACACACAAAACAAGGTTATAGATTTACTGGCTGACAAAAATGTTGTGACCAGAAGCTATAGGAATTTAACCCTGTATTTCTCTTACAAGCAATTTGTTCAATATTTGCAAATTCAGCATTTGCTGCTACTATATAGAATCTGTCAATTATAAGAAGAATCATCTGTATCTAAAAGCCTCTCATTTGGCTGTCAGTTTGGAAGTTTCTATTCGATAACCTTATCCTAGTTCTTAAACTTCTCTGTTGTGGGACTTCTAAGGTATAATGGACTGTCACTGGGACTCATCATGAAGTACTGAAGTTTGTGTATAATGTTTTAAAGTATTAAATGAAATTTGCAGTAATCCCAATAATAACATCACTTACATTCTGCAATGCCTTCTAGAACTGGAGGATGTATCAGTCACAGCCCTCCAGATCACCTGCCAGTGCTTCCTGTGGCTAAACCCAACAGGAAGCCAGGTGGCAAGCGAGTCCAGGGTCAACCTCTGGGGCACAGGGAAGGGTGAAGAATGGGCCTGGGGGAGGGCCACGGAGAGAGTTAAAACAGCACAAAGAGCCAGATGTGAACCAAACAATCCCCAAATTAAAGTAAATATACACACTAAACACTCTGAAGGAAAAGAGCTTGATGTCCTAACAGCTTAGGACACAAGAGAATGGTCCTACAAGGGAGTGAGAAAGCAGGACTTGAACTGAGATCTGAAAGGTGAGGAAGGGAGAAGAATCCCAGTAGAGGTAATAGCATGGCATGTGCAAAGGCCCCCAGAGGGGTGGGGGCAGGGGCAGTGTTCACTGAGAGCTGTTGGTAAGAATGTAAATCCATGGTCTTTTAAGAGGCAATTTGGCTGTTTCTATCAAGTTTTTAAATATACATGCAGCAAACCTCTAGTAGGTTTCTATTCTAGCAAATCCACTTGAGTGTGGCACGGTATAGTGTTAATCTGATGTTGAGGGCAGCAGTGTTTGTTACAGCAAATCTCTGGGAACAAACAAGGGAATGATGATATCAACTACGAAACATTCATCTTACAAACACCAGGCAGCAATGAAAATGAATGAAGTAGATAGAGATATGGTAGCTTGGAAATATCTAGAAGATGGAGTCATTATGGAGCAAAAAAATTGAGAAGAATATAAAAAGCATGACTGCATTTATGAAAAATATATTTTCATACAAACATATTCAAATATAATAGCAATGGAAAGATCTGAATGGATATATCCCATCCCAACAAGAGAGTTACCACTGCAGGGTGGGTAAGAAGGAATTTTTGCCTTTTTAATCTACCTACAAATTTCTAAATCATTTGAAGCCTTACGAAGGTAATTTGTATATAATTTCCATAATTAAAAATAAGTACAGTATATTTTAAAAACATAAAACAAGATTTTTTTGACTCAAGCACTGCTGGTATCTGTGAATTTTCGTCTTAGAACAGATAAGCTTTCCCAGAATAATTCCTTCCTATAGTTTATCCTTGTCCTTAAAGATCCTTTAGGCCAGTGGTTTTCAACCTTGGCTGCTCACAGGAAAAACCTAAGAAGCTTTCCAAAATGATGGCATTCAGGCCCCATAGGTTGGTTGTGGTAGGAGCTGGTTATTTATTTATTTTTTTAAAGCTCCTAAATGATTCCAATGTACAGCCAAGGTTGAGAACTCCTGTTCTGTGGTGTCTTTATTCCACGGGTCAGAAAGTCAAAACCTGGCCCAGAGGCATTAGTCAGCTTGGAATTGCCATGCCTTGGCAAAGACTAGTGGCTGGAAAGGGTATCGCTAAAGCCATCCTCACTCAGCACTATGAGTTATTGTCAGAGAACAGGCACACATATGTTGGCCTCTGAGTTGAGAAGATACCACTGACCACCATAAGACTGTAAAAGCTACACGAGCAACTAAGGAACTTTGAAGACAGGCATAATTAGAGAAAATTTTACTTGCGTGGTTATTTATTGAGCACCTACTATGTGCTTGGCCCTTGAAAAGAGAACACAGACTCTGCTCAAGGAGAGGTGAAAGGATCAAGAAGAACTTCTTTTTTTAAAAAAAGTGTTGTTGTTGTTGTTGTTTTATTTTTAGAATAGAGACGGGGTTCTGCTGTGTTTCCCAGGATGGTCTTGAACTCCTGACCTCAAACAATCCTCTTGCCTTGGCCTCTCAAAGTGCTAAGATTACAGGCATGAGCCACCACTCATGGCCAATAAGAACTTAGAGCAGGTGAAGCTTGAGGTGTGTTTGAGACTGTGTTTGTAAGGTGGACAGGATATTTCATTTCTATGCAAGCAGATAATTGCCCCTTTGAGATTCAGTCACAGTGGGCTTAGCTTATGGGAGATTCAAAAGAGAAAGTAAACATATCTGTATGCTCAAAGAGTACATTCTCTATTTCTAATAAAGCATTATGAAAGATGACCACTGGGGAAGGTGGGTCATCCACAGATGATCAACTGTACCAGTTAGGGGACACTGAATATGTGCCCCCAAAACTCATATGTTGAGGTCCCAACACTTTGGGAGGTAATTCCATTTAGATGAGATCATGAGTTTGGAGTCCTCATGATGGGATTGTAGTGCTCTTACAAAAAGAGACCAGAGAACTTTCTCTCTCACTCTCTTTCCTTCTCCCTGTCTCTGTCTCTCTCTCCACTGTGTAGGACACAGGAAGAAAGCAACCATCTGCAAGCTGGAAAGAGAGCCCTCACCAGAACCTGAAGAAGCAGGCAGCCTGAGCTCGGACTTCCAGCCTCCAGAACTGTGAAAAATACATGTCTGTTGCTTAAGCCACCCAGTCTATGGTATTTTGTTTTAGCAGCCCAAACAGAGTAGGATGCCTGGGATGTGGGACTTTCCCTTTGACTAGAGGGACGGTATTGGCAAACCATTCCTGGTTGTGTAGGACTGAGAGGTTTCCTGGCACTTGGACTTTCAGTGCTAAGCCTGGAAAAGTCCCAAGTAAGCCAGCTGAATTGGTTGCCCTACTCACCACACACAGTGCTCCTCTTTCCAAATGAGTGGTTTGCTCCTTTTATTGGACGAGGGTAAGATTTTTGGCAACTCTATTCCAGGAGGTATCCCAGATTCTACCACCCCCGTGGTTTGGTCCCTGGGGTGAAGGCATTTGCAAACAAGAGCAAATCCTCCTTGGCATAGGGCACGCAGCTTTCAGAAAACTGAAGCAGAAGCTTCTCCATAAGCAAAGCCTCCAGAGCTTTCACGACTAGTCAGACTGAGGAAGGGGCCCACTGAGAGGCACCTGAAATTGTATTTATTTTCTATTAATGTATCTGGGCTTCTCTCGAGGCACCAAGGTAAGCTTGATTAAAGTTCCCTTACAGATGATCCCCGAGTGGCAGCTTCCTTGCCTGTAATTCAGTCAAGTGCGGCTCCTTGTCAAATGGTTGCCAGGAGATAGCACAGGAGCCAACTCCCCATCTCCTCTGCCATGGCAACGTGCTGTTATTTCCTCATTCATCTTCCTTCTTCGGGAGTCTAAATTTCTGAGAGTAGTGTGCCACCCTCAATTGTTTAGTTAATCTTGCAGAGAGAAAAGAATCCTTCTAACCCTTCTTCTGCACAAAAAGACTTCCTCGTGTGATACCAGCCTACCACCACTTTTCCTTTGTGATCCTGAGTGGTAGTGGCCATCGTTCTGTCTTATCCTCTCAAGGCTAAAGTGAGACACTGCTCGAAGCAGCAATACACTTTGAACCCATAAAAGTACAATCACTCACTTAAATGGTGGCTTCTCAAATAGTAGGCAAGGTCTTTGTCATATTTCCCTGACCCGAACACAGGAAGCATGCTGAACACAGAGTTGATGGAAGTGGGGCTCACTAAGTGCCTCAGTTTCTCTATCTGTAAAAGAGGCATGTACTCACTTGTAGGTTACTGTGGAGATTGGACGAGTGAGTATGTTAAGCTCTCAGAACAGTGCCTGGCACATAGTAGGTGCTCAATAAATGTTAGCTCTTATCACTATAAGAATTACTACAACTTGTTTTTATTGAAAACTTTAATCAAATTTACAGAAAAAAGAACTCAATAAAAATTGTTAGGACTGTTCTGGTTGCAAGTGACTCCTCAAGTAAAGGCGTCACATGGTTCCAAGTTGGGTTGTTTTCAAACAGCTGGCTCTGAGGGCCTAAAGACAGTCTCCAGGACTTGCCCTGTCACCCCATTACTTGGATCTGTTTTTCTCTGTTATCTTCACACTCCAACAGGCACTCTCACAGCCCCAGACTGACCTCCTATCATATGGCCACCCCAGTGGAAAGAGGGCTTCCCTTTCCCAAAATATCCCACAAGGATTTCAGGCTGGAGGCTCCTAGACTAACTGACATCTTGTACCTGCCTCTGAGCCAATCTTTGTGGCCAGAGGCATGGGACATAAGATGGTCCAGAACTTGGTCTCAGCTCCACCTCTGGAGCCAGATGGGGTAGCAGAGTGGTTGAGAGGGTATGAGGACATAGGGTCACCCTGACCCAAACCACATCAACTGAGAGTTGATTCTAGTGTTAATTTCTATTAATACTAGAAAAAGAAGAAGAGATGGCAAAAACAACAGATAGATACGTGATGCAATATCAATCTTAGTATATAGAATTATTACATAGTTTAAATCTAGTGATTTTAATGAAGGGTGAACATCAGCATTATTTATGGTTTTTTAAAAATTTGAGAGTCCAGCCTCAACTATAGAAATTCTGACTGAGTATTCCTAAAGCAAGGCCCAGGCATTTACATTAAAAAAACAAAACAAAAAAAAAAACCCAAAAAACTTCCCAGGTAAGGTTGATATAATGTGTAATGTAATAAATACGTAAGTTTTTCTTTTTTCTTTTTTTTCTTTCTTTTTTTTTTTTTTTTAAAGACAGGAAGGGTCTCACTTCGTTGCTCAGGCTGGAGTGTAGTGGTCTGATCATGGCTCACTAGAGCCTCGACCTCCCAGGCTCTTGAGTAGGTTGTGCACCACTATGCCTAGCTAATTTTTGTATTTTTTGTAGCGATGGGGTTTTGCCATGTTGCCCAGGCTGGTTTTGAACTCCTGGGCTCAAAACAGCCACCCACCTTGGCCTCCCAAAGTGCTGGGATTACAGGTATGAGCAGTAAGTTTTCTTTTGTGTTCTTTTTCTTTTTTATTTGACAAAGGCAGCATGCATGTTCTATATACTTCTGGAACTTTTTAAATCCCATGCCCATGAATCTAAAGTAAAATAGAATACCATAAAGGAAGATGAAATATTTAACAGCACCTTCCTTATGCTCTGACTGTACCTCCTATAGTGATCAGTTACAGCCCTCATCCCACTCCTTCATCTACGCATTCATTCATACATTCATTTATTCTTCTCTTACTCTTTGCTTGGTGCAAGAGATTCAACGACCAAAGACACCACTTCCTGCCCCTGAGAAGCTCCCGGATTTCTGAGAGGAGACAAAGATGAACCCAGACAGTGACAAGGCAATACGATAAGAACCACGATCTATAATGCTCACACGGGGTGATACAGGATGCAGAAAACCAGGGACAGCCTACCACTGTTTACTCATCTGCATCCTTCACTAGATGCCAAGCCCCATGAGGACAGAGACTGTACATTTTCATCTAAGTTTCTCTCAGGTCCAAGAGAGCCTGGGAGGGAATAAGATTGAGGCAAATCCAGGTTTTGTGGACCCCAAAAGCTTATACAATTTTTGAGGTACCCTCTAAGAAAAATACTAAGATATAATGAGACAGAAACATGAATATTTATTTAGAATGAAAAGAGAAATCAGAACCAACTCGTGGAACCTTAGAGATTCCTGTCCCTTTAGTCTGAGGTTTATCAAAAATGCTTACAGAGAATGTATTTATTTATTTATTTATTTATTTATTTATTTAAGATGGAGTCTCACTTGTTGCCCAGGCTGTTGGAGCGTGAAGACAACAGGGAAAAACAGATTCAAGTAATGGGTTGACAGGGCAAGTCCTGGAGACTGTCTTTAGGCGCTCAGAGCCAGCTGTTTGAAAACAACCCAACTTGGAACCATGTGATGCCTTTACTTGAGTAGTCACTTATAACCAGAACAGTCCTAACAATTTTTAAGTTCTTTTTTTCTGTAAATTTGATTAAAGTTTTCAATAAAAACAAGTTGAAGTAATTCTTACAGTGATAAGAGCTAACATTTACTGAGCACCTACTATGTGCCAGGCACTGTTCTGAGAGCTTAACATACTCACTCATCCAATCCCCACAGTAACCTACAAGGATTCACTTGTCCAGGCTGGTCTCAAACTCCTGGGCTCAAGTGATCCTCCTGCCTCAGCCTCCCAAACTGCTGCGATTACAGGCGTGAACGACTATGCCCAGAAGTGAGAAATACTTTCAATTGCTGATGGGTTTTGCTTCCCCACACAGAACACGTTTTACCTCCCAACAGCAATTGGCACTCCAGGGGCGCATGTGAGTAGGGGACTTCGGGCTTCAGTTTCAAGAGCTTCAGGACAAACCCACTTCTGACGGAGTATTTCTTCCCTGCTCTCTCCCTGTGGGCCACAGGGCCACCCCACTCTCACAGTCTTGGTTCTGGAACCTCTTTCTTCCCTTGTACCTTCAGGCCTCAGACAGGTAACTGCACCTCGATGTTTCCAGCCCTGGGGCACTGTACTTACCCAACAGCTTCCATCCATTCTGCCCACAACTTTGTAATTAGTCCCTTCATTCGGGTCTCTCAAATTTTCTAGCTTGAATGTGCCATCAGTTTCTGCCAGGACCTTTCATTGATACAGAAAATAAAATAGGTTAATTTATACTGTGCATGGGTCTGCACTCTCTCGTATTATTATGGGATGTACACTGTTATATTACACACCTCATATTATGCACATAATGTCATTACTGTGAGTATGCACACTATTCCTAGCTCCTTTCAACTCACTGGCATGAGGGTTCTTTTTTTTTTTTTTTAGAAGGAGTCTCGCTCTGTTGCCCAGGCTGGAGTGCAGTGGTGCGATCTCAGTTCACTGCAACTTCCACCTCCCGGGTTCAAGCGATTCTCCTGCCTCAGCCTCTCCAGTAGCTGGAACAACAGGCATGTGCCACCACACCCAGCTAATTTTTGTATTTTTAGTACAGATGGGGTTTCACCATTTTGGCCAGGATGGTTTTGATCTCTTGATCTCATGATCCACCCACCTCAGCCTCCCAAAGTCCTCAGATTACAGGCGTGAACCACTGCGCCTGGCCAAGTTCATTATTTTTATTCCTCCAGTGATAGAGATGCTAATACAAATAGAAACCTAAAAACTAAGACAGGAAAGAAGCAAGTCAGGCCTTCTCATTGGAGAAAATCTACCAAAGGCCCCTTAACACTGAGTCATCCTCTTCCAGTCTCTACAAGTGAGTCCCCAAATCAAATGAGGACTCAGAGGCAACCCAGATCACCCATAGCTCAGGGGCTTAGGCTGCTCAGAGGACAAGAGCAGCTTCAAGCACAGACAACTCACCAACAGGCTGCAGTAGGATGATAAACCAAACTGCCCCAGCAACTAGCACTTTTCTATAATGTACCTGAACAAATAGCATGCAGGGCCATCCCAGAGCTCTAAACTCTAGCCGGTAAGCAGAATTTTAGCAAACCAAAGAGAACAAGTTTCAGCAAATCAACTCAAATTGGCTTAAGACAAAAAATGTATTAGCTCATGTCACAGAAAACTCCAGGGGTAAATCTTGCTTGAAATGTAGCTGGATTCTGGTGCTCAGAGGGTCTCACCAGGAAGCCCTCTCCCTGCTCCTTCTCCCCCTGTCCCTCTCTTTCCCCCTCTCTCTGTTTATCTGTCTGTTTCTCCCTCGGCCTCTCCTTCTCAGCTTTGCTTTCCTTTGGGTTGATTTGCTTCTCAGTCAGTCTCTTTCCAAGTAGTGGCAAAATGACCATGAACACCTTCAATTTTATATCCTACTAAATGGACCCCATATTTCTTCACAACCACAGCAAACATCTTGAAGCTGGGTCTGATTGGCCAAGTTTGGGTCACGTGTTCAACCCTCTACCAATCATCCTGGCCACTGTCCAGACTGGAATGAGGGGATGAGGTTTGCTCCACTGAAGCCACGGGGCCTGAGAGAGGGGAAAGTGGAGGGGATGCTGTCAGGAAAAGAGGAAGAAATCCTAGGAAGGAAAAAAACACAAATATCCATCACATCATGGTTGTAGGGCACCAGGCTGGAGCTAAATGCCTCAAATCTAGGACCTACAGACAGATACTGGACCTAGGCCTTTGAGACTCATGCAGTTGCAAGGCAGGGGAAAGGAGAGAGATGAGGCATCCCAGCTTGGGCACTGCCTGACCCTGACCTCTCACGTCACTTCCCTTCTTTGCCTTTAATGGCCTCAGCAGCAAATGGTAGTGTTGGACTAGATTTCTAAGGATCCTCCTGGATCTAGAGGAATCGATGCTTGAGTATACAGAGGTTTAAAATGTCCAAATCCCAGATGAGAACAAAGCAAAATTCACCGCCAGAATAGAAGCCAGAAATATTAATTAACTTTTACTTTGTTCTTCCAGTCACAGAGGTTAGCAGATCAGCACCCTCAGGCAACCACGAAATCACCCGGTCATGAGGCCTCATCAAGGCGGCTTATGGACAGACATTAGTGAGACTCATACGTATTTCTCTGTCACATGCTGACCATAGTAAAGCACCCAGAGACATTTTCAACAAAGGATTTGACTTGGGATCGGCAAAACTGGATGTGAAAACAAACTCATGCAGGAAAATGAAAGAGGCCTTAGGGAATAGAAATGGGGTGATATGGTATGACTTGCATAGAAAGTCAGGAACATTGATTACACTTAGGGAATATTAATTATTAAAGACCAGAATTGTCATGGTTTGAAACTGACATTTGATACTAACTCCCCAAAAAATACAGGAAAGACAAGAGATCACATGAAGACTGTTTGCAAATAGGAGAGTATAAACTTGATGGCATGTTGACTTTGATTTTGTCAGGTCTGCCATCCTTGGATCACTGTCTTTGGTTTTCAGAGCTGGCACGTTGACCAGATGACCACTGACAGTGCCACATCAAAGCTGAGAAGGAATAAGTTTGCAGTGGGCAACGGCACACCGATACCAATGATGGGCAGCATTTAGAGGTTCAGTGTCAAAAGTATGCAAAGACCTTGATACCCAGCTTGGACATCAGGCACCAAGTGAATCCAGGCTGCTACTGCAGCTAAAAAGCCATTGACCCCACTGCTTCCTTTTCTGAAGAAGTCAACAATTCCACTCTAATTGGAACAGACCCTACTCAGCCCCTGAAGCCTGGTATGACATTCTCACTGGCTGATCTGGAGTTGGAGGCTAGGCATGGACAGCAGGTTTGGCCTTATTATATTTCTAATTTCATTCTTCTCAAGGGGAGGATATAATCAAGGGATAATTAGTACAAGAATATTTAGACAATTACTTGCCTGCTGGTTTCTACTTAAATTGATTACTCAGTTACAATGCAGTCAACTATGCATTATTTAAATGTATTTGTTTGTAAAATGCTGTCCACCAATAATGAAACAGACCTTCACTAAAACAACTCTTCCCTGCTCTGACTCTACCCAGACTTTCTGGGTCAGGGTGATATCATCTAACTTGCATCATAGTAGTGGTTCTCAAACTATGGTTTCAGCACCTTTTTACATACTTAAAAATTGAGGACGCTGAAGAGTTTTTGTTTATGTAGGCTAAATCTATGAATCTTTACCACATTAGAAATTAAAACTGAAAAATTTTTAAAACATGTTTATTAATTCACATAAAAACCATAACCCTACTTAATCATAACTTTTTATGAAAAATAACCATATTCTCCAAAGCCAAAAAAAAAAAAAAAAAAAAAGGAGAGAGGAGAGAGGTATGGTAGTGTCTTCCAGTTTTTCATGACTCCTTAATGTCTGACTTAGTTGAAGACTGCTGGATTCTCACATTTGCTTCTGCACTCAAGCTGTTGTGATATGTTGTTTTGGTTGAAGGATATGAAGATTATCTTGGCTCACATAGACATACAGTTGGAAAAGGGAGAACTATTATAATAGCACTCTCAGATAATTGTGGATATTCTCCTTTGATTCTATACCAAAACTTGACAAGTAGCAGTTTCTTAAAAAGTTAGTTGCAGTGTGGAATCTGAAACCACATTAACTCTTTCTATTCTGTTACTTTAAAACCCAGTGGTCTATCTTGCATTGTTAATGATTTTGGAACATCATGCATTGGTCACCTGAAAAATATTAGTTCTCCAAGTTCCAAATATTTTATAATAAAATAAAATATATTTCATTTTTAATACATTTAAAATAAAATACATTACAAAATAAAATATATTTTATTTGATACTAACTCCCCAACAAACACAGAAAAGAAAAGGGATCAAATGCAGGTGGGTCTGTAACCAATTAACCAGTTAAGCTGTAACCAATTAAGTTGCCTCTATACCTCACTTTTTCTTTTCTGTTTGCAAACAGGAGAGTATAAACCTGATGGGATGTTGACTTTGATTTTGTCAGGCCTGCCATCCTTGGATCACTGTCTTTAGTTTTCAGAGCTGGAACATTGACCAGATGACTACTGACAGTGCCACATCAAAGCTGAGAAGGAATAAGTTTGCAGTGGACAATATTATATAATGTTATACATATAATTATAAATATTATATAGTATTTTAAAGTTACATTCATTAATATCACTATTGATCACATGAAAAAAGTCTTTAAGTTCAGAAACATGTTGAGCCCATAGGGGATCATGCATGTTCTCCAAAATTCTAATTTTTGCTCGAAACCTCAAATGTTATCATTGACAAAAAAAATTGATTGCCTTCCTTAAAGTCACAACTTTGCTAATTTTCAAGAAACTATGTCAATTACACAAAACTAATAGCTATAGTTTGTCTACCAGACATTCCTCTAAGTAAAAATGTTATTTCATGAAAAAGGTGGCTAGTTCAAGTCATAACTCAATCGCACAAGTATTTTACTCAAGACATGCATCCTTCAATATGCAGCAGCAACTTTTTATGCAGACTGTCCCATTTTTCCACTGGAATATTTTCCAAATATTGCATAATATTTAAAAGATATGTAATCAAGAGTTTAGATTTAATACAATTAATAATTATTACTGCTTCATTAAGGACATTCTTAAGTAAACTGGCTTTTTCTTTTAACTGCAAGTGCATACTGGTGAAAATACAATCACTGCTGATGCAGTTCGGTGGTGTTGCCTTGATTCATTTTAATAAGGCCTCAACAGTTTTACCCACCATTGCTTTTACACTATCAGCGTAAATGTCAACACAGTGGAAAAGGCAAATCACGGTTTAGTGCTGTATGATTTTCTCCAGTTACTGTCAACTGCTCAGGTACTAAGTAGGCAAGCAGTTGGGTTTTAACCAAGGCTGGGATTCTGCCAGGCAGACACAAGGACAGATTGGACTACGGAAATCAAGAGTGTTTAAAAGGGAGGCATATAGTACGCACTTAGGAATCCAAGTTGAGAAGGAAGGAGCTGAAAGCAGTGGAGAGTAAGAAAGTGGTATGCCCAATGGAAGGATGGGGGTGATGGTCCAAGCCAGATGATTGCCATTGAGATGTCAGAGGTGCGGCAGTTATTGATGATCTCCTCTTGGGTTTGACCCTGTGACATCACCCTGTGGTGATACAAGTGACTGACAATAATAAGAACAGTAGCTAGCATTTATTCAGGCACTATGCTAAGTACTTTACAAATGTTGTATCATTTCATCTGAATAAAATGTTTTAAAGAATATTCTCTAAAATAAATTTTTTTAGAAAGTCATTGACTTGGACTGGGCTCTTGTACTGGGCCCAATAGACCAAACCAATATAGAAGTTGATCCCAGTAGCTGAGCTTTAGTTAACTGCAGGAGGCTCTGTAACCAATTAACCAGTTAAGCTGTAACCAGTTAAGTTGCCTCTATACCTCACATTTCCTTTTCTTTTCTTTTTCCCGCTTCTCCCAATCCTATACCTCACTTTTCTATAAATGTTGACGTATCATTCTGTTGGTGGGAGTCCTCTGAACCTGTTTGGTTCTGGAGGGTTGCCCAATTCGAGAATCATTTTTTTGTTGTCTTTTGCATAATTTTTCTTTGCTCAAATACACTCTACTTGACATAATTGGTCTACAATATTTTTTCCTTTATACAACTCTTTATGTCAATTCTGTACTATCACAATCCACATTTTAGGGATGAAAAGTGGGTTTTTCATCACTAAAAGTGAAGAAATGGTGAAGACCTCAGTACATGGGTAAATAAGAAAATGTGGCTGTTTTTCCTAGCTCTTTTTTATCATTGGTCTGAGATGGGGAGAGGGAGGGAGAGAGAAGATTGTGGTTCAAGTACCACAGACTCTCAAAATTATGAGATTTAATAAATTCTCTTGAATAAATATTTCTTCATTTGTTGTATTCACCTCCGATTTCTCCTACAACAGTTGCTTTCTATTGATGCATGGAAACAGAATTCTTCCCTGCTTGTGAATTCTTAGCTTTATTCCAGTCTGTTTCTTGGTCCACAGACATGTAACTCAGTGACACGAGCTGGGAAAAGTGGGACAGACTATATTACATGTTAACTTGAAATTGAAAAAATTGAAAATCTTTTTCCTTAGACATGGGCAGATGCATTTTCTACAGAGATATAAAGCATATATATATAAGTGGGGTTTTTTGTTTTTCATTTTGTTTTGTTTTTGAGACAAGCTCTTGCCCTGTCACCCAGGCTGGAGTGCAGTGGCACAATCATGGCTCACTGCAGCCCTGATCTCCCAGGCTCAAGTGATCCTCTCGCCTCAGCCTTTTGAGAAGCTGGAACTACAGGTTCACACCACCACGCCAGGCTAATTTTTTTTTTTTTAATACGGAGTCTCCCTCTGTCGCCCAGGCTGGAGTGCAGTGGCGCGATCTCGGCTCACTGCAAGCTCTACCTCCCCATTCTCCTGCCTCAGCCTCCCAAGTAGCTGGGACTGCAGGCACCCGCTGCCATGCCCGACTAATTTTTTTGTTTTATTTTTTTTAGTAGAGATGGGGTTTAGCCATGTGTTAGCCAGGACGGTCTCGATCTCCTGACCTCGTGATCTGCCCTCCTTGGCCTCCCAAAGTGCTGGGATTACAGGTGTGAGCCTCCGCGCCTGGCTGAGGCTAAATTTTTTTAAAAATTGTTTGTAGAGACAAGGTCTCACTATATTACCCAGGCTGGTCTCAAACTCCTGAGTCCAAGCAATCCTCCCGCTTCAGCCTCCCAAAGTGCTGGGATTACAGGTGTGAGCCACCGTGCCTAGCCTAAAGCACATGTTTTGAATGAAAACAGATTGTATTATTAAATCTTAAAAGTTGGCAAAATAATGGCTCAAGAGTTCACAGTTGTCACATTTTTTGTCTGAGATGATTGGGATACAAATCCCCTTTTTAAAAAATGATTTTTCAACATAATGCTTTATATGTTTCCTAAGAATTTCATTCATTCCTTCATATATCAAAACTTTTTTTTTTTTTTTTTTTTTGAGACGGAGTCTCACTCAGGCTGGAGTGCAGTGGCATGATCTCAGCTCACTGCAACCTTCACCTCCTGGGTTCAAGCAATTCTTCTGCCTCAGGCTCCCAAGTACCTGGGACTACAGGCATGTGCCACCACAACCAGCTAATCTTTGTATTTTTAGTAGAAAGGGGTTTCACCATGTTGACCAGGATGGTCTTGATCTCTTAACCTCATGATCCACCCGTCTCAGCCTCCCAAAGTGCTGGGATTACAGGCATGAACCACCGTGCCTGGCCCAAAACTTTTAAATATATGGAGGGTCTACTCAGTGACCAAGTGGTATCAGGCATAGACAGCGACTAAAGAGCGACTAAAGAGCCAAACCAAACGCAGCACCTCTATCCAGTTGGTGAGGCTGGCAAGGAAACAGCAAACCAGGTATCTTTCTACGGAAATTTCTCTATCTCCATTCTCCTAACATCCTGTGCCATAGGTAATTGTGGTAGGCAGAATAATGGCTCCCCAAAGAATCTATATCCTCAGCCTGTAAATATGTTACCTTACATGGCAAAAGCAGATGTGATCAAGGATTTTGATATGGGGAATCATCCCGAATTATCTGGATGGACCCAGTATAATCACAAAAGTCCTTATTGGGGGAGACAGGAAAGTCAGAGAGACGAGACGTGACAATGGAAGCAGAGGTCACAGTGAGGCAGGGCCACAGACCAAGGAATGTGGGGCAGCCTCTAGATGCTGGAAAAAGCAAGGAAGGCAATTCTCCTCTAGTGCCTCCGAAAGGAACACAGCCTTGATTTTAGCCCACTGAGACCCACCCTGGACTTCTGACCTCCGAACTATAAGACAATAAATTTGTGTTTTTAAAGTAATTAAGTTGTAGTAATTTATTACAGCAGAAATAGGAAAGCAACACAGTTGGGCCCCATTATTGATCCTGTTTAAGAGATGAAAAAACTAAGTGAAAAGTTTACATGACTTAAACCTCATACATTTCTGGAGGAAATGCAAAATGGTACAATCCCATAGAGGATATTTTGGCATTATCTATCAAAATTACCAATGCAGGCCAGGTGTGGTGGCTCACACCTGTAATCCAAGCACTTTGGGAGGCTGAGGCAGGCTGATCACTTGAGGTCAGGAATTCAAGACCAGCCTGGCCAACATGGTGAAACCCTGTCTCTACTAAAACACAAAAGTTAGCCAGGCATCATGGTGCACACCTGTAATCCCAACTACTCAGGAGGCTGAGGCAGGAGAATCGCTTGAACCTGAGAGGTGGAAGTTGCAGTGAGTCGAGATCACGCCCCTGCACTCCAGCCTGGGTGACAGAGCGAGACTCTGTCTCAAAAAAAACAAAAACAAAAACAAAAACAAACCCAATGCATTTACTCCACTTATCCCCATCCTACAGATATGCCTACTTTGCATTAAATGACACATGTTCAAAACCATTCACAGTAGTCTTGTTCATTAGAAAAAAATATTGGAAGCAATACACTTATTTATTTCTAGAGGAATAGTGAAGTAAACTTCACAGTGGAATAGCATGCAGCTGTGAAGAAGAATGAGGAAGCTCTCTACAGACTGATAGAGAAGGATATCCAAAATATACTGTTAAGTGAAAAAAAGCACAGTACAGAATAGTTTATACAATGTGCTACCTTTGGTGTATGAAAAGGAGAAAATAAGAATATACATTCATATTTTCTTATACTTAAGAAATACTGAAGGGATACCCCAAAAACTCAACGGAAGTAGTTACCTATGGAAGACAGGGCTGTATGGAATGAGGCAAATGGGGTGGGAGAGGTACATTTTTCAATGTTCATCTTTTCATATCTGATTTTTTAACTAAATAAATGAATGAATGAATTTAAGTAATTTACTGGTCTAAGGTTGCATAACCAATTATAAAAGTAGCAGCAAGAGTACAAACAGCAGTAGTGGGAGCAGCTACCCCTTATTGAACACATGTTATGTGCCAGACATCATCAGGTCTTTCTCATTAAATCCTTACTATACCCCTATGAGGTAGGTATCATTATTCTCCATTTATAGATGAAGAAACTGAAGCTCAGAAAGGTTGAATGACTTCCCTGTAGTCACTCAATGTGTAAGTGGAGAAGTTGGCATTCTAGCATAGTTCTCTCTGACTCTAAAATCGGTGCTCTTGGCCAGCAGGTTCAGTGCCTAGAAACCACTTCGACTTCTAGCATAGGGCTCTTAATGTTACAACATACCAAGGCTGGACACAATGGCTCACTCCTGTAATCCCAGCACTTTGGGAGGCCGAGGTAGGAGAACTGCTTGAGCCCAGGAGTTCGAGATCAGCTGGGGCAACACGGTGTATCTGGAATTTGTTCCTTCCAGTGGATTCTTGGTCTCGCTGACTTCAAGAATGAAGCCACGGACGCTTGTGATGAGTGTTACAGTTCATAAAGGCGGCACATCCAGAGTTGTTCGTTCCTCCCGGTGGGTTCGTGGTCTCGCTGGCTTCAGGAGTGAAGCTGCAGACCTTCACGGTGAGTGTTACAGTTCATAAAGGCATCACGTCTGGAGTTGTTCATTCCTCCCGGTGGGTTTGTGGTCTCACTGGCTTCAGGAGTGAAGCTGTAGACCTTTGTGGTGAGTGTTACAGCTCATAAAGGTAGTGTGGACCCAAAGAGTGAGCAGCAGCAAGATTTATTGTGAAGAGCAAAAGAACAAAGCAGCGTGGAAGGGAACCCGAGTGGATTGCCACTGCTGGCTTGGGCAGCCAGCTCTTATTCCCTTATTTGGCCCTGCCCATGTTCTGCTGATTGGCCTATTTTACAGAGCGCTGATTGGTCCATTTTACAGAGTGCTGATTGGTGCGTTTACAAACATTTAGCTAGACACAGTGCTGATTGGCGCATTTTTACAGAGTGCTGATTGGTGCGTTTACAAACCTTTAGCTAGACACAGCGCACTGATTGTTGCGTTTTTACAGAGTACTGATTAGTGAGTTTACAAACCTTTAGCTAGACACAGAGGGCTGATTGCTGCGTTTTTACAGAGTGCCGATTGGTGCGTTTACAAACCTTTAGCTAGACACAGAGCTCTGATTGGTGTGTTTACAATCCTTTAGCTAGACAGAAAAGTTCTCCAAGTCCCCACCTGACCCAGAAGCCCAGCTGGCTTCGCCTCTCAATCCCCACTCTAAACAGGACACCCCAACTGCTGTTGGGAATTGGGCGATGACCACTCTATCTACTTCCTACTGGATAGGGGCAAAGAAGGGGCCCTGCAGTTGTAGTGTCCTCCAGAGGGGAACTCTTCAGGCCAGTGAAAGGGCCAGTGGGGTGGTCCAGGGGTCCTTGGTAGAAGCTGTTAGTTGAGCTCATTTGGGGTTCCATTTGTAAGACTATCTGTAGCTTGATGGCCTCAATCCTAGAGGAAACAAATTTGACAAGGAGATTAAAAATACATGGCCCGAAGGCAAGTAATAGTAAATGGCTGCCATGGGACCAAGAAAGGGAAGAAGCCATGTTGCCCAATTCCAGAGGTTGGTATAAGAGTTTGAAAGGTGCTGTCTGATTTCAGAAGCCTTTTCCTGTAAATGCCAGGTGGCATCTTGTACTATCCCTGACTGGTTAGTGTAAAAACAACACTCTTCCCCTAAGAAGGTGCAGAGTCCTCCTTTCTCAGAAGTGAGAAGGTCTAGGTCTTGGTGGTTTTGGAGAGTCACTGCTGCCAAAGAGTCTATTTGGGATTATAGAGTAAGGATAGGTTTCGTTATTTCTTGCAAACTGTCTGAGAAATCCTTTGAGAGTGTGTGGTAGTAGGATAATGAAGTATCTGGCTATTCCAGTTCCTGTAGCAGTAGCCATTCCTAACCCTATAAGTAGGGGTATTAGTTGTATGGCTCTGCGCTGACAGACTTGAGCTTTGAGGGGTACTGATAGGGTCTGATTTCCACAAGACTAGAAGTTAGCATAATATATGTTTACACTGTTAACTTTTAGCAAATTTTACTTTTGTTGAAAACCTTGTAAGTTTGGGATTTCAATTATTCTTTGCTATTAATAAGACCTCATTCAGTCCATATTAACTTAGAATTGGTATAGATGGCTCCCTCCTGATTCTGTAAGTACTTTAAGGTTTGTCTGAGTGCAAACAGCTTGCACATTTGAGCAGACCAATTATTAGGCAATTTTCCTAACTGCTTCTATAAGAGTTTCCTTATCATTTACTGAATACCCATTGTGTCTTTTTTCCTCAGTCACCTGGGAGGAACCATCTATCATTCTGTCCCGAAGGGAGTTCCTCCTAGATCTGGTCAGACCTTTGTATGGTAATTAATTAAGATTTAGATCCCCTGTTAGGAAACCTGCTGGGTTAAGGATTTTTGGTAGGAAGGCTATGAGTTTTCTGTGGCCTCCGTGCTTTTGGGCTATGCCCTTGTTTACACTGACAACAAGGTGGTATTGGAGTGTTACAGGGTTACAGAGAAGACATTCAATTATCAATTATAGGTTTTAAATTTACCCTGGTTTTTAAAGGAATAGGGTACATTGTTTTTCCTTTACTACTTCTGTCTCTGTCTTTCTCTCTCTTTGACTTCTTCTTTGTCTCTTCCTCTCTTTCCTTCTTCTCTTTGTCTCTGTTTCTTCCTCTCTTTCTCTGACTTCCTGTCTCTTTCTCTCTTTCCTTTCTGCTGCCTCTGCCAGCTGCTTATGCTGCTGTTCACCCCCCTCATTCCCCTTTTGATGGCTTCAGCAGTATAAGACTGCCACCTCCTTGGGTTTTTGCACTGCATGCAAAAACTCCATGGTTTCTTTGTGATATTTAATGGGGGTTCCCCCAGAGGTTAGGAACTCCCTTACTTTCCATATTGCAGCATGGGCATGTAGGATTAGATAAGCACACTTGCTATCTGTATACACATGTATTCTTTTTCCTTTTCCCAGTTCTAAGGCTTGGGTAAGTGCCACTAGTTCTGCTAACTGGGCGCTGGTCCCTGGGGGAAGAAGCTTACTTTCAACCATGTTTATATCACTAACTATGGCATAACCTGCCTTTCATATCCCATTCTCCACAAATGAACTTCCATTGGTATATATGTTAAGGTCAGGATTAGCTAAAGGGACTTCTAAGAGATCATCTTGGGTGGCATAAGTCTGGACTACAATTTGTTGGCAGTTATGCTTGATTGGTTCCCCATCCTCTGGGAGAAAAGTGGCAGGGCTGAGGGCCACGCATGTATGTATTTGCAGCACTGGTCCCTCAAGGAGTAGTACCTGGTATCTAAGTAGGCAGTTGTCCAATAGCCATGAACTTCCTTTGGCACCTAGTATGCCATTTACATCATGAGTAGTCCAGATGGTGAGATCCTTTCCTTGTATTATTTTGATAGCCTCTGACACTAAGACAGCCACTGCCACAACTAC
The DNA here is from genome assembly GCF_003255815.1 of Theropithecus gelada. Classification (NCBI taxonomy): domain Eukaryota; kingdom Metazoa; phylum Chordata; class Mammalia; order Primates; family Cercopithecidae; genus Theropithecus; species Theropithecus gelada. The sequence continues at coordinate 12,907,026 of NC_037680.1, forward strand.
CCTTAAATAGTGAGGCCAGTCTTTTGCTACGACATCAATTTCCTTACTTAGGTATGCCACTGCTTGTAGGGTTGTCCCATGAGTCTGAGTAAAGACTCCAAGAGCTATCCCTGCTCTCTCTGTGATGTATAAAGAGAAGTTTTGCCCTGTGGGAAGGCTTAAAGCTGGAGCTTGTACTAGGGCCTTCTTTAAGGTTCTGAAGGCTATTTCTGCCCCTGGTTCCCATTCTACTAGATGATTATTTGCCCTCTGGGTCTCCTTGATTATAGTATATAGGGGCCTGGCTATCTCGCTGAGTCCAGTGATACATAATCAGCAAAAGCTGGTGATTCCAATGAACCCCCACAACTGTTTTAATGTCTTAGGGTGAGGATAAGCCAGTATGGGCTGCATTCGTTCCTTGCTGAGGGCCCTGGTTCCTCTGGCTAAGATTAGGCGCAGATATTTGACCTGCTGCAGGCAAAGCTGGGCCTTCAATCTAGATGCCTTGTACCCTTGATTAGCTAGAAAGTTCAAGAAATCTAGAGTAGCCTACTGGCACGAGGCTTCTGAACTGTTAGCCAAAAGTAAATCATCCACATACTGAAGGACCAGAGTGCCTGGACTTGAGAAGGGGCCTAGAACTTGGGTCAGTGCCTGACCAAACAGGTGAGGACTATCCCTAAACCCTTGGGGCAAGACCATCCACGTAAGTTGAGATGTGTGGTCTGTGGGATCCTCAAAGGCAAAAAGAAACTGGGAATCACAGTGCAGGGGAATACAGAAGAAGGCATCCTTGAGGTCCAGAACAGTGAACAATTCTGCTTCCTCTGGTATTTGAGAGAGCAGGGTATAGAGGTTGGGTACAACTGGATATAGAGGAATTACTGCCTCATTGATGAGCCTAATATCTTGCACCAGTCTCCACTGACCATTTGGTTTTTGTACTCCTAGGATTGGGGTGTTGCAGGGACTGCTGCATTTCCTTACTAAGCCTTCAGCTTTTAAATGTTTAACAATATCCTGTAATCCTTTATGAGCTTCAGGCCTTAAGGGATATTGCCTTGATAAGAAAAAGTGGTGGAATCTTTTAGCCTGATTTGGACTGGGCAGGCATTTTTTGCCCTTCCAAATTGTCCTTCCAATGCCCAGACTTCAGGGTTAATTCCCTCCTCAAGTAGGGGACAACAAATGGGTAACTTGCTCCCCATATTCACATAGATAGTTCCAGCTTTGGCTAATATATCCCTCCCTAATAAAGGCGTGGGACTTTCAGGCATAACAAGAAAGGCATGTGAAAAGAGCAAAATCTCCCAGTTACAACTGAGGAGGTGGGAGAAATACCTGGTTACAGGCTGTCCCCTGGACCCCTGCTGATTGAAATAGTTGCAGTCACTGATGCAGCAGCAAAAATACTTCTTGCCCATGAACCTGCAACAGTTCCTGGACCCTGCTGATCGGAATAGTTGTGCTTACCGGCACAGCAGGAGAAACACTAGTTTTCCTCCTAGACCACAAGGAGGACCGAGGAATGTCAGATTTAGTGGCCCTTACCAGTATTCTCAAAAACCTGCACCCTTGCCTGTCCTCTTAGACCACAAAAAGGACCAAGAAAAACCAGATTTAGTGGCCCTTACTGATGCATTCTCGAAAACTTATTAGAATCCTAAGCATTCTCCTGTTAGTATTGAGACTTTACCCCTGTCCTATAAAGATGTTGTGCCCCAAAAATGAAGTAGAGGACCATACCCTGAGGGAGGGGAGGGATCTCCAGTTGGAAGAGTGATGCTTTTTGTCTTTACTTATATGAATAGGAAGGATACAATTTCTGAGGTTCCCCATATCCTAGCTTCAGGAATAGCTTTTGTTAGGCCTGCTTGTCTGAGGAGGGATCCTAAAATTCCAGATAGTCCCCTCTACAATGGGGCTTTGGGCAAAAATTGTGTCTTTCTGATTGGTGAACCCAGGTGCCCAAAGAAGGTAACAGAGTCCGGAGTTTATACTAGAAATCATTTTTATAGGAGAAACTAGAAAAGCACCAGAGACAGGGAGTGATTTTTATAAGTGGGACTAGCCTCAGAGAAGACTGGTGAGAGGAAGTTTGTCTGACAGACATTAGGACCCAGGAGGCAAGGGTCAGGATAGATAGGATAGATGGGCGAGTCTCACTTGGGCGACATGACTTTGAAAGTTCTGCTCATGGCCACAGGGTCAACCAACTTGTTGTCGGGACCCTGGAGCTGAATGGCTTTCCTCTCTGTCGACCCTCGGCTCAGCCCAGAAGTACAGGAAAAGCGGAAGCTGGTTCCAGGTGAACCAACGCTCCCAACTCTGAAGAGTTGGGGGTTGTTAGAGAGCCCTTTCCCAGGAAGCCTGACACCCATGTCTTTAGTCTGGCAGCTGTGCTAGTCGCTTTTAACTGGCTGAGAGATGCCCAGTATTTAGCCCCCAAATTCTAAGGAAAAACAGGACAGAATAGCAAGCAAAAGGAGTCCGATGGTACTCACCGCTTGGCGATAGCTGATGGTCCCTTCATGGTCGCCAAAATGTGACCCACGTTGGGCGCCAAAATGTGTCTGGACTTGGTTCCTTTTGGTGGGTTCTTGGTCTTGCTGACTTCAAGAATGAAGCCACGGACCCTCACAGTGAGTGTTACAGTTCCTAAAGATGGTGTGTCTGGAGTTTGTTCCTTCAGATGTTAAGATGTGGCCAGAGTTTCTTCCTTCTGGTGGGTTCGTGGTCTTGCCAACTTCAGGAATGAAGCTGCAGACCTTCGCAGTGAGTGTTACAGCTCTTAAAGGTGGCGTGTCTGGAGTTGTTCATTCCTTCCGGTGGGTTCGTGGTCTCGCTGACTTCAGGAGTGAAGCTGCAGACCTTCACGGTGAGTGTTACAGCTCTTACAGGTGGCGTGTCCAGAGTTGTTTGTTTCTCCCTGTGGATTCGTGGTCTCACTGGCTTCAGGAGTGAAGTTACAGACCTTTGTTGTGAATGTTACAGCTCATAAAGGTAGTGGGGACCCAAAGAGTGAGCAGCAGCAAGATTTATTGCAAAGAGCGAAAGAACAAAGCAGTGTGGAAGGGTACGTGAGCAGGTTGGCACTGCTGGCTCGGGTGGCCAGCTTTTATTCCCTTATTTGGCCCCGCCCATGTCCTGCTGATTGGTCTATTTTATAGAATGCTGATTGGTCCGTTTTTACAGTGCTGATTAGTGCGTTTACAAACCTTTAGCTAGACACAGAGTGCTGATTGGTTTGTTTACAATCCTTTAGCTAGACAGAAAATTTCTCCAAGTCCCCACCTGACCCAGAAGCTCAGCTGGCTTCACCTCTCAATAGTGAGATCTCATCTCTACAAAAAATAAACAAAATTAGCTGGGTGTGGTGGCATGTGCCTGTAGTCCCAGCTACTTGGGATGCTGAGGTGGGAGGATGGTTTGAGCCTGGGAGATAGAGGCTGCAGTGACCTGAGATCACACCACTGCACTCTAGCCTGGGTGACAGAGTGAGACCCTGTCTCAAAAAAAAATTTTTTTTTTACAACATAGCATATCACATACACATTGTTAACTGACTAAAATGGGAGCCAAGCTGGCTAAGTGAAATATGAGAATTTATTCTATTTTTGCTAGGCTCTTCTGTGCAGCTTTGGAAACTTAATTTGGGGACAAACCATTGTTTTTTTTAAAAATTATAAAATAACATAGTAAAAGCAGTCTCATTAGTGTGTGCACCATAAAATGCAATTGACAGGTTCTTCCTTACTTTCCCATCTAGGATCCAGATTCAAGCCTCCTGAGTTCTCCACCTGCCCTCCAGGCTGGACCCTAACATTTACATGGTCTGGGGCAAGAATATAATTGGAGATCCACGTACCATATTTGTGAATATTTATAAGTTATATGTCAAGCTGTCAAATAAAATACATTCTATCCACCTACCTTAACAAATATACCTTCAGAACCATGTGGAACACTAAGACTGAAATTAAAATTCTTGGGTTCCTAAAAGCTCTGAGCCCAAACATGATATTGTTGAGATCTCTGGCCCCTGGCCCATGAACTATGTGGCTTCTCTTCCCATCTCCAGTTTCCCTCCATGCCACAGTGGACTTCAAAATCCCAGTCAAGACTGGTTGCAGTGGCTCATGCCTGTAATCCCAGCACTTTGGGAGGCCGAGGCAGGCAGATCACCTGAGGTCAGGAGTTTGAGACCAGCCTGGCCAACATGGTGAAACCCAATCTCTACTAAAAAATAAAAATTAGCCCAGAGCAGTGATGGGCACCTGTAATTCCAATTAGTAGGGAGGCTGAGGCAGGAGAATCACTTGAACCCACAAGGCAGAGGTTGCCGTGAGCTGAGATGTGCCACTGCACTCCAGCCTGGGTGACAGAGTGAGACCCTATCTCCAAAAAAAAAAAAAACCAAATGCTCATCAATGTTAGACTGGATAAAGAAAATGTGACACATATACACCATGGAATACTATGCAGCCATTAAAAGGAATGAGTTTACGTCCTTTGCAGGGACATGGATGAAGCTGGAAACCATCATTCTCAGCAAACTAACACAGGAACAGAAAACCAAACACCTCATACTCTCACTCATAAGTGGGAGTTGAACAATGAGAACATATGGGCACAGGAAGGGGGACATCACACACCGAGGCCTGTTGGGGGGTGAGAGGCAAGGGGAGGGATAGCATTAGGAGAAATACCTAATGAGGATGACGGGTTGATGGGTGCAGCAAACCACCATGGCACCTGTATACCTGTATAACAAACCTGCACATTCTGCACATGTATCCCAGAACTTAAAGTATTTTAAAAAATTAATGTAATACATCCTTAGCTTGTGGCAGTTATATGTACTACAACTCTTTTGTTTTATATACCACAAAATAATTTGCAACTCTCATGTACACTGAAAGGACTGTATCTAAACTACAACAGAGAAATAAAAGCTAAGCTTTAGATTTATATCAGAAGAAACACTCAAATGTTTGTGTTGGTAATTTTAGTTCCCAGATAGCAATACCCACTGGACAATTTATAGTCTACTACAAAATCCAAGTCCACATGTCCAGGCTCCATCTGCACACTCACGAACAGCCACTCCTTGGTCACTCTTTGGTCCTAGGAGTATGTGTGCAGTAGCGCATTCTGTCCTTGGGAGGATGGACCCAGAGACCCCCATAGAATCTGGAAGCAGGCTCAGAGCCACTGGGAATTCTAGGGCCATGGTCTAAATGGTGAGAGAGATAGTTACAAGTGGTCATGTTTTCTTGGCTTCTGGGACTCCCTGCCTTAGCGGGAGGCGCTGAGGCCGGAAGAGAGCCAGAGTCAGTGTCTGTCTGCTAAGCATGGGCACAGAGAAGGAATATTTCTTTCTCAAGTCCAAAAGAAATACTATCTGCCCCCAGAAGTAGCCACAAAAAGGATCCCAGGAGATGAGTAAAATGCAGAGTTCAAGCTCAGTAAATCACTTAGTGAACCAAAGAAAGTGGTGAAGAGAAAGAATCAGGATGAACTCATGTGTAAAACATGCAAATAGTGGAGAAAAGCAACTAGATTAGACTCAACACAGTGGTGATGCTTTAGACACGTGTGAACTCAAATGTAAATGACTGGCAGTTGCGCAATGATGGAAACTCACCATTTTCCTTTTTGTTGTTTATGTCAGAATATTTAAGCCACATGCGCACACACACGTGCACGCATATGCACTTTTCACCTTAGAATTCATTCCCTCATGCCATGAAAGTCCATTTCTGGGTTGTTTGTGCTCTGTCGATTACAAGGAACTCAGTGTCTCTCGGGTACCTAAAGTAATAGCGGTTAGTTATAAGGCCACGATGGGTCACATTATTAACCTAGGTGTATCCCCAGACAGTCCCCTCTCCCTGCCCACGGAAGAGGATTCTGACTGGGCCTGCTCTGTCCAGTTCCTACCCCTGTCTTTCTAAGTCAGACTTTTGGGATTTAAAACTGCAAAATTGGGAGAAAAGGAAAAGAAGGATAAAAACTAGAAATCCAAAGACTGGGGCTGGGGAAGAATTGGGAATGTGAGGTTGTATGTGGGGAAAAAAATGTATTTAAAGAAATTTTGGCCGGGCGCAGTGGCTCAAGCCTGTAATCCCAGCACTTTGGGAGGCCGAGACGGGCGGATCACGAGGTCAGGAGATCGAGACCATCCGGGCTAACATGGTGAAACCCCGTCTCTACTAAAAATACAAAAAACTAGCCGGGCGAGGTGGCGGGCGCCTGTAGTCCCAGCTACTCCGGAGGCTGAGCTAGGAGAATGGCGTAAACCCGGGAGGTGGAGCTTGCAGTGAGCTGAGATCCGGCCACTGCACTCCAGCCTGGGCTACAGAGCAAGACTCTGTCTCAAAAAAAAAAAAAAAAAGAAATTTTAAGATGTTTTATTTCGGTCTATGTGTCCCCTAAATGGTGTTTAAGAAATACAAGTTGGAATTTCTTAGAAATTACATTTAAATGTTGGGGTAGCCTCTGTCGGTGGTGACTTGGTAATGTGATGAGACCTCATAGGTGAAGCCTTCATGAGCTTCCAGCTGTCTGTGGAAATAAGGATCTTGGGACTCTCATAGGAGCATGGAATGGGCATATTAATGCATCCCATGTCAACCAGAATATAATGCCAACAACCTTTAATGCAGTCCAGTACCAAAAGCAGCTTTAGCAACATCTTGTGAATCCTGAGCAGCACAGCCTGGTCAATGCCCTCTGCCACACCCACACATATTCACACAGCTGTGTTATATGATCCGCTTCATCTACACCTCGTCGTCTATTACTCCTGCCACTGCCAAACAGCCAATAAGAATTTTGCTCAATCCATGCCTCTTATGATCTCATGGCCTCTGCATGCTGTTCTCTTCTGTGTTCCAGTTTTAGTTTCAGCTCCTTTCTGTATGGTCATTAGGGCAGCTCCCAAATCCTCTGGCTCTCTCCCCTTCTAACCAAATGGTAAGAGTGTATTTACCTGCTCCACGAGAAGCTGTGTGTGGCTATATGATTTCCTTCGGCCAATGAAATTGAGTAAAAGTGACATATGTCACTTCCATGGGGAAGATTTAAGAGCCAGGGTGTCCTTTACCACATCTCTCATTTCCCTCTGCCACAGTGCCCAGAATGCTCGAGATAGTGGCTGCTCCATCCAGCTGGGTCCCAGAGTGAGGAAATCAACATTGTGGACCAGAACACGCAGCCGATGCATGATAGACACATGGCATGAACAAGAAATAAGCTTTTGTTAAATCACTGAGATTTGGAGCTTGTCACTGCAACATAAACTAACCCAGGAATTCTCAAAGTGTGGTCCCTAGATCAAAATAAGTAGCAGCAGTATCACTGGAAAATGTATTAGAAATGTAGATTATTGGGTTTCAGCCAAGGTCTATTGAATCAGAAACTCTGGGGTGACAGCTGGGTGTAGTGGCTCACACCTATAATCCCAGCACTTTGAGAGGTTGAGGTGAGAGGATCACTTGAGCCCAGAAGTGATTAAGACCATCCTGGGCAATACAGCAAGACCTTTTCTGTACAAAAAATAAAAATAAAAAAATTAGCCAGGCATGGCAGTGCATGCCTGTAGTCCCAGCTACTTAGGAAGCTGACGCACAAGTGTTGCTTGAACCCAGTAGGTCAAGGCTAGAGTGAGCTATGATTGCACCACTGCACTCTAGCCTGGGTGACAAAGCAAGACTTTGTCTCAAAAAAAAAAAAAAAGAAAAAAGAAAAAAGAAACTCTGAGATGCAGTCCAGCAATCTGTGTTTTAGTAAGCTCTGCAAATCATTCTAATGCCCTCTAAATTTTAAGAGCAACTGACCCAACTGATTCCTCTTCTATTACTGATCACCTCATGCCCTGTATCCAGAAATAAAATGCACAAAGAGAGAACCTGTCTGGCCTAATTTAATCATCATCACCCTGCCTGGGCAGAGCTCTTGTTACCGTATCACCTCATGAATCATCGTACAAACATTAAACTGACCATCTTGGGTGACGTGCTTCCCTTAGGTTCAGGCAGCCCCAGGCCCAGTAGCCACAGTTTGGAAGAGGCAAGAAGGGTCAGTGATACAGAACACAGCCAGGCATGCCTGCATAACCACCTGGAACTGCCCACTCAGCAGGGGCCAGAGGTTGGCAGTTTCAAGAGGGGCTGTGGGTGCAGCAGGCACCATGAGTGTTCTCTTCAATAAGTTAGAGCAAATATAGAATATAGGATAACAAAATAGAAGACCTTAAAGGAGGTGAAGGTGATTTGCGCTTCATGATTGCAGCAAAGTATTATATATGAAGGGAGGGTTGTTGCTTGGGAAAAGCCAGCTGATTTGAAGTCCAGAGGTCTTCCAAAGTGATATCTTGTTTAGGAGCTCAAGCCTGGGACAGTGGTATGCATTCCTTGTACTGTCATTTCAACTCACCCCTAGATCTACAAAAAATTCCTGGAGTCCTACATGTACCCTCTGATTTCCCTTTTTGTTAGTCACATATGGCCTAGAAAGCTGTATAAGAAGCTGATGATAAAAATAAAGGCCAAGTAGACTGTAAAGGTTTAGACATAAATGGATTACCAACAAAAGGACAAACAAAAATCTCTGACAAAGAGAAAAACTGAAGCAATTTTTCCAAAGGACCTCGTCATTTTAAAAATGGACCTGGTAATACGAATCACCTTCTTTTTTATTGTCTCTGACCTCTTTCTCTGAGACTTGAATTCAGGATAGGTAGTTTAGATATTTACCTTTTATGAATCAGGAAATACATGGTAGGTATGTGTAAAATGTAGTTAGTTATATTTAATGACCTCATTTCTGAATTCCATTTTCATTAATATAGCTTTCATTTCTATATCTGCGTTTTAACAGTATGACAAATGGAAGGCTTGTGATTTAGATACTCTGCTTCTAAATCAGTACTTTAAAATCTTTGGTTGTCAGGTGCCTCCTGAGCGCAGTAGGTAGCACGTCAGTCTCATAAAATCTTTAGTTGTCTATCATTCATTCATATGAAGTTGATGACTGCTCTAATGTCTTTGGGCTCTTCTCATTTGAGTGGGGGTACAATTTTACTGTGAAACAGTACGGTCAGACTGTGCAGTTTTGGAGGTGTAATGATGTCAAACACAAAGATAGATTTACTGTCCCACACAATGGAGCAGCTTGTCCATGCAATAATAATACTATTTATTGCTCTGAGGAAGATGGAAAAGATAGAGAAATAGGGGAAACTTGCTTAAACGATGAAACATCTTTTACATAAAAGTTTAATATAATCATAAAATTCTATTAATAAATAAAGGAGTTGGGGCCAGGCGCAGTGGCTCACACGTGTAATCTCAGCACTTTAGGAGGCCAAGGCAGGCAGGTTACATGAGACAAGTAATTTGAGACCAGCTTGGCCAATATGGTGAAACTCTGTCTCTACTGAAAATACAAAAATTAGCTGGACATGGTGGCACATGCCTGTAATCTCAGCTACTTGGGAGGCTGAGGCAGAAGAATCACTTGAACCCGGAAGGCAGAGGTTGCACTGAGCTGAAATCGCGCCACTGCACTCAAGCCTGGGTGACAGTGAGACTCCGTCTCAAATAAATAAATAAATAGAGGAGTTGGAATGGGTTGTTCTCATCCCATGGCTGTTTTCCCAGCCTTCTCTTTGCTGTTTTAGTTTGCCCTTTACCACCCTGAGCCTACAAAGGACACTATATATATACACACACACACACACACACACACACACACATATACACACACACAAATAATATACATATATACACATTTGAGACAGGGTCTCATTCTGTCACCCAGTCTGGAGTGCAATGGTGCAATCATAGCTCATTGCAGCCTCAAACTCCTGGGCTCAAGCAGTTTCCTTGCCTCAGCCTCCCAAGTAGCTGGGAATATAGGTGTGCACCACCATGCCCAGCTACTTTTCAAATATTTTGTAGGGAGGGGATCTCACTATGTTGCCCAAGGCTGGTCTTGAACTCCTGCCCTTAAGCGATCCTCTGGCCTCAGCCTCCCAAAGCACTGGGATTACAGGTGTGATCCACTGCACCCAGCTGCAGAGGACATCTTTCTTTTTTTCTTTCTTTTTTTTTTTTTTGAGACAGAGTCTTGCTCTGTCACCCAGGCTGGAGTGCAGTGGCAAGATCTCAGCTCACGGGTTCATGCCATTCTCCTGCCTCAGCCTCCCGAGTAGCTGGGACTACAGGTGCCCACCACCACACCCAGCTAATTCTTTGTATTTTTAGTAGAGATGGGGTTTCACCATGTTAGCCAGGATGGTCTCAATCTCCTGACCTCGTGATCCGCCTGCCTCGGCCTCCCAAAGTGCTGGGATTTCAGGCGTGAGCCACTGCGCCCGGCCAAGGACATCTTTTAAAGTTTAGCCCACTCTTTCAGAATCTTGGCACATTAGAGTCACCTGAGGAACTTAAGAAAACTACCAGACCTGTGTCTTCCTAAATAACATCAGGAACCCTGCAGGGGATTTGCAAATCCAGGATATGTGGGCTAGAGGGACTGTAGACATGTCCAAAGAGGTTAAGGCAAACGGGAAGCTTTTAAAGGGAAAAGGGAAAATTACACATAATTTGTTTTGAGACAGAAACAAAATTGGTTACATGGCTTATCACAGGAGTTGATGCCAATTCATTATGGAGACAGTGTCAGGCAAGTGTTCCATACGTTCAGCTAGCTGTGACTCAGTAGCAAGCTGAGTCACAATACATCCTTGTGACTCAGGTAGCAAGCTGCAGTTTGAGAAGTACTTGACTAAAGTTCTTGTTACAGGTATATGTTCATAAGAACCCTCTGAGAGTCTTTGCAACAGTTCTCATCATAGACATTTGCGCACTGAGGGCCCTCCCTTCTCCGAATCTCAGCTTTGTTTACTTTTTTGTTAAGAGTTTGACACAAGTGACTCCATTTTGCTTCTGACAACTTTCACACCTGTTAATTCTAAATGTGGTTTGGAGTGTGTACATGCCAGATTTAGCAGGTAAAAATACAGAACTATAATTAAATTTGAATTTCAGATAAGTAATGAATTATTTTTTGGCCAGGAACAGTGGCTCAGACTTGCAGTCCCAGCACTTTAAGAGGCCGAGGGGGGCAGATTATCTGAGGTCAGGAGTTCAAGACCAGCCTGGCCAATATGGTGAAACCCCATCTCTACTAAAAATACAAAAATTAGCCAGGCACGGTGGCATGCACTTGTAATCCCACCTACTCAGGAAGGTGAGGTGGGAGAATTGCTTGAACCCACGAGGCAGAGGTTGCAGTGAACTGAGATCGTGCCACTGCATTCCAGCCTGGGTGATGGAGTAAGACTCCATTTAAAAATAAATAAATAAATAAATAAATAAATAAATAAATAATTATTTTTAAGTGTAAGTACATCTCAAGCAACATTTGAGACACACCTTATACTGAAAATATTATCCATTATTCGTCTGAAATTCAAATTTAACTAGGCATTCCTGGCAACTGTGGGAGGGGAAGAAAGAGATGAAGGGGAGAGGTGGATAAAGTTATCCCAAGTGATTGACATTTGGTATTTAAGATTGAGAACCTCTGGTTTTGCCCAACCCACCTTCAACCTTACAAGAAAAAGAGTTATTTTCTGTCACCAGAGTTCTGAATAAATCTAGAGTGAGGTTCATTCTTTTTAAAACACACATCAGATGGCTAATTTCCCATTCATTTATTTCTGCCTCTCTCCTCCATAGCTTTGTAAGAGTATGCCATGACTGACAAACCGAGCATTGTCATTATGAATGAATAGCACATAATCTCCCATTATGGAAATGTCTGCCACCTCATTTCTGAATTAGTCATCAATTACAGCAGTAGGGAACGAAGAGGCTTAGTCAGAGGAAAGCTGCTTCCTGATTCAAAGTCATAATGGAAAAAAGATGAATAAAATTCAAGTGCACCACTAGTTTTTAGGTTGGCACTCATAAATCTGATTTAAAGTGAGCCAATCTAAATGCTCCAATTAAAAGACACAGACTGGCAAATTGGATAAAGAGTCAGGACCATCAGTGTGCTGTATTCAGGAGACACATCTCACGTACAGAGATACACATAGGCTCAAAATAAAGGGATGGAGGAAGATCTACCAAGTAAATGGAAAACAAACAGAAAAAAAAAAAAAGCAGGAGTTGCAATCCTAGTCTCTGACAAAACAGATTTTACACCAACAAAGATCAAAATAGACAAAGGCGGCCATTACATAATGGTAAAGGGATCAATTCATCAGGAAGAGCGAAGTATCCTAAATATATATGCACCCAATACAGGAGCACCCAGATTCATAAAACAAGTCCTTAGAGACCTACAAAAAGACTTAGACTTCCACAGAATAATAATGGGAGACATTAACACCCCACTGTCAACATTAGACAGATCAACGAGACAGAAAGTTAACAAGGATATCCAGGAATTGAACTCAGTTCTGCACCAAGCAGACCTAATAGATATCTACAGAATTCTCCACCCTAAATCAACAGAATATACATTCTTCTCAGCACATCGTACTTATTCCAAAATTGACCACATAGTTGGAAGTAAAGCACTCCTCAGCAAATGTAAAAGAACAGAAATTATACAAACTGTCTCTCAGATCACAGTGCAATCAAACTAGAACACAGGACTAAGAAACTCAATCAAAACCGCTCAACTACATGGAAACTGAACAATCTGCTCCTGAATGACTACTGGGTACATAACGAAATGAAGGCAGAAATAAAGACATTCTTTGAAACCAATGAGAACAAAGATGCAACATACCAGAATCTCTGGGACACATTTAAAGCAGTATGTAGAGGGAAATTTATAGCACTAAATGCCCACAAGAGAAAGCTGGAAAGATCTAAAATTGACACCCTAACACCACAATTAAAAGAACTAGAGAAACAAGAGCAAACACAATCAAAAGCTAGCAGAAGGCAAGAAATACCTAAGATCAGAGTAGGACTGAAGGAGATAGAGACACAAAAAAAAACCTTCAAAAAAATCAATGAATCCAGGAGCTGGTTTTTTGAAGAGATCAACAAAATTGATAGACCACTAGCAAGACTAATAAAAAAGAAAAGAGAGAAGAATCAAATAAATGCAATAAAAAATGATAAAGGAGCTATCACCACCGATCCTACAGAAATACACACTACCATTAGAGAATACTATAAACACCTCTATGCAAATAAACTAGAAAATCTAGAAGAAATGGATAAATTCCCAGACACAGACACCCCCCCAAGACTAATCCAGGGATAAGTTGAATCCCTGAATAGACCAATAACAGGCTCTGAAATTGAGGTAATAATTAATAGCCTACCAACCAAAAAAAGTCCAGGACCAGACAGATTCACAGCCTGATTCTACCAGAGGTACAAAGAGGAGCTGGTACCATTCCTTCTGAAATTATTCCAATCAATACAAAAAGAGGGAATCCTCAGTAACTCATTTTATGAGGCCAGCATCATCCTGATACTAAAGCCTGGCAGAGACACAACAAAAAAAGAGAATTTTAGACAAATATCCCTGATGAACATTGATGCAAAAATCCTCAATAAAATACTGGCAAACAGAATCCAGCAGCACATCAAAAAGCTTATCCACCATGATCAACTTGGCTTCATCCCTGGGATGCAAGGCTGGTTCAACACATGCAAATCAGTAAACGTAATCCAGCATATAAACAGAACCAAAGACAAAAACCACATGATTATCTCAATAGATGCAGAAAAGGCCTTCAACAAAATTCAACAGCCCATCATGCTAAAAACTCTCAGTAAACTACCTATTGATGGGACACATCTCAAAATAATAAGAGCTATTTATGAAAAACCCACAGCCAATATCATACTGAATGGGCAAAAACTGGAAGCATTCCCTTTGAAAACTGGCACAAGACAGGGATGCCCTCTCTCACCACTCCTATTCAACATACTGTTGCAAGTTCTGGCCAGGGCAATCAGGCAGGAGAAAGAAATAAAGGGCATTCAATTAGGAAAAGAGGAAGTCAAATTGTCCCTGTTTGCAGACGACATGATTGTATATTTAGAAAACCCCATCGTCTCAGTCCAAAATCTCTTTAAGCTGATAAGCAACTTCAGCAAAGTCTCAGGATACAAAATCAATGTGCAAAAATCACAAGCATTCCCATACACTAAAAACAGACAAACAGAGAGCCAAATCATGAGTGAACTCCCATTCACAACTGCTTCAAAGAGAATAAAATACCAAGGAATCCAACTTACAAGGGATGTAAAGGACCTCTTCAAGGAGAACTACAAACCACTGATCAGTGAAATAAAAGAGGACACAAACAAATGGAAGAACATTCCATGCTCACAGATAGGAAGAATCAATATTGTGAAAATGGCCATACTGCCCAAAGTAATTTATAGATTCAATGCCATCCCCATCAAGCTACCAATGACTTTCTTCACGAATTGGAAAAGCTACCTTAAAGTTCATATGGAACCAAAAAAGAGCCCACATTGCCAACACAATTCTAAGCGAAAAGAACAAAGCTGGAGGCATCACACTACCTGACTTCAAACTATACTACAAGGCTACAGTAACCAAAACAGCACAATACTGGTACCAAAACAGAGACATAGACCAATGGAACAGAACAGAGCTCTCAGATATAATACCACACATCTACAATCATCTGATCTTTGACAAACCTGACAAAAACAAGAAATGGGGAAACAATTCCCTATTTAATAAATGGTGCTGGAAAAACTGGCTAGCCATATGTAGAAAGCTGAAACTGGGTCTCTTCCTTACACCTTATACAAAAATTAATTGAAGATGGAGTAAAGACTTAAATGTCAGACCTAAAACCATAAAAAACCCTAGAAGAAAAGCTAGGCAATACCATGCAGGACATAGGCATGGGCAAGGACTTCATGACTAAAACACCAAATGCAATGGCAACAAAAGCCAAAATTGACAAATGGGATCTAATTAAACTAAACAGCTTCTGCACAGCAAAAGAAACTACCATCAGAGTGAACAGGCAACCTACAGGATGGTAGAAAAATTTTGCAATCTACCCATCTGACAAAGGCCTAATATCCAGAATCTACAAAGAACTTAAACAAATTTACAAGAAAAAATGAAACAACCCCAACAAAAAGTGGGCAAAGGATATGAACAGACACTTCTCAAAAGAAGACATTTATGCAGCCAACAGACACATGAAAAAATGCTCATCATCACTGGCCATCAGTGAGATACCATCAGTGAGCTCAAAACCACAATGAGATACCATCTCATACCAGTTAGAATGGCAATCATTAAAAAGTCCGGAAACAACAGGTGCTGGAGAGGATGTAGAGAAATAGGAACACTTTTACACTGTTGGTGGGACTGTAAACTAGTTCAACCATTGTGAAAGACAGTGTGGCGATTCCTCAAGGATCTAGAACTAGAAATACCATTTGACCTAGTCAACCCACTACTGGGGATATACCCAAAGGATTATAAGTCATGCTGCTATAAAGACATATGCACACGTATGTTTATTGTGGCACTATTCACAATAGCAAAGACTTGAAACCAACCCAAATGTCCATCAGTGATAGACTAGATTAAGAAAATGTGGCACACATACACCATGGAATACTATGCAGCCATAAAAAAGGATGAGTTCATGTCCTTTGTAGGGACATGGATGAAGCTGGAAACCATCATTCTCAGCAAATTATCGCAAGGACAGAAAACCAAACACCACATGTTCTCACTCACAGGTGGAAACTGAACAATGAGAACACTTGGATACAGGATGGGCAACATCACACACCGGGGCCTGTCATGTGGTGTGGGGAGGAGGGAGGGACAGCATTAGGGGATATACCTAATGTAAATGACGAGTTAATGGGTGCAGCACACCAACATGGCCCATGTATACATATGTAACAAACCTGCACGTTGTGCACAAGTTCCCTAAAACTTAAAGTATAATTAAAAAATTAAGTAAATTAAATAAAGTGAGCCAATCATTTTTCCTGGATGCCAGTAGGCATAGCTAGCTCTTTCCACAATTGCAGAGCCTTATTAGGTTACTCCGATCTGGCAAAGCTGACACAATCGAGGGGATCCTGGATTGAATCTTGATTTTTGGTTCCTGCAATTGATTTAAAAGAGTTCAGGAGGCAACTAGAGTAGAATGTGCAAGGCTGTCGGATTACTGACTCAATTATTCGAGCAAACGGGTATGTCTAGGTTATCAGAATGGGATGAGAACACTGGATTATGATTAAAACAGCTCAGAGAAGATAAACCATTGTGTTTCATGGTCAAGGATGGCATTAGTGATGATGACTTTGGAGAACAGCAACAATGTGAAACATCACAAATTCTTTTTAAAAATGCTTTCATAAACCTTTCAAATGATCAGAGTGCAGTAACTTTATTATAAAGTATTTGCAAAACACGGAGACAAAAACTCATTCATAATTTTACCACTCTAATAGAACCACAGTATACATTTGGCTGCATTTTCTTCTAGATTTAAGAAAAATATTTCTTTGTGTGTTTCCAAGTGGTTGTCCGTTAAACATTCTTAAAGTCCAGCTACACTGGTGCCCTAATGCTGTTCATCACCCAGCAAGCAACTCAAATGCCATTTTAAAGCTATTCCTTGCTTTGTAAATCTCCAACTCTGCCTCAGTGGATGACTTCACTTGCTACCTTGGAAAGATCATAGGTACTGACAGCTCTTGATTGGTGATTGCTTTCAGTTCAACACATCATGGCCCCCTTATATAGTTCCATCTTTTCCTTTACCTTCAAAAGGAGAGACGATCCCTCCTGTCCAAAGCTAACCCTTCACCTGTCCCCTGATCTCCATCACTTCCTGTCCCCCTGAGCTAACCTTCACCTGTCCCCTGATCTCCATCACTTCCTGTCCCCCTGAGCTAACCTTCACCTGTCCTCTGATCTCCATCACTTCCTGTTCCCCTGAGCTAACCTTCACCTGTCCTCTGATCTCCATCACTCCCTGTGCCCCTGAGCTAACCCTCACCTGTCCCCTGGTCCCCATCACTCCACGGCTCCTTGGGAAGCTCACCTCCCTTGATAATATGGCCTATAGACCCGTGGGACTATCAATCCCAGCCTTCCAAAGAAAAACTCCCTGTCTGTATAATGAGATCTGGAATTCCTAATTCACTTGCAAAAACTTCAGGTGTGTCATTGTACAAACATGTGCAAAACGTAATTTTTTTCTACTTTTCTGTAATACCCCTCATTTGTTAATACAAATCCATATGTCATCAGATGGTAGAAACATAATCTCAGTTATTTCAGGGTTTCTTTTACCCACACATTTTCCTTGAGGTTTAGTTTAAATTGTGGCAGGCTTATGTGACAGTAATAATATGAAAAACAATGACTAACCCTTAAATACCACTAACTAACCACTGTTTCATATGCCTTCCCTGACTTAACTCCTTTAATCCTTACAACAGCCCAAGATAGGTTCTACTATTTTTGTCCTGTTTTACATATGGAGAAACTGATACATAAGTAAGTAATTTGCCCAAAGAAACAGATTTGTAAGTTTACGCCAGAGTTCATTATCTTAGACATTATCTTAGACTCTCTCTTACTCTCTCTTTTGTAGCCCACGGCATTAGCAGTCAGAGGTGGTATCTGGTTTGGGTCACTGTCTGGGTTAGATCGGCTAAAACATTTTCCTCCCATCATCAACACACATAGGTGCCTGCTGGGTCATCCCTCACTCCTCACCCCAAATCCCTTTCATGGCTGGCTAACTTTCAGCTACTGTCACCCTTCTTTTAGGACCACTCTACACCTGTCTTGCCTTGCTGGGCCTCACTCTGCTCACTTATCTAAAGCCTTCTTGGTCCACATATAATATTCAACACTTTCCCTTGCTGACCCAGGTTCCCTCTACTACTACGTCAAAATCCCCCAGCTCACCTGGGGTTTCTTTCCCCACCCCATCCTGAGGCTTGGCCCTGGAAGGCAGGGTTCAGGGAGGCCCTCCTCAGGGACTCATAGCATCCATATGTTCCCTTCTGTTCTTTGACTCCCATCTCCCTGGTCTGCAAGGTTTTATTTAAGTGAAAATTTAGTCTCAACCCTGGTTCCTCCCAAGTCTAAGGCTCAAAGTGTTCCCATGGATCACTGTAAGTGAGGTGCCTTTTTTGAGACAGTCTCGCTTTGTCACCCAGGCTGGAGTGTGGTGGCGTGATCTCGGCTCACTGCAACCTCAGCCTCCCAGGTTCAAGCAATTCTCCTGCCTCAGCCACCTGAGTAACTGGGATTGCAGGCATGCACCACCATGTCTGGCTAATTTTTGTACTTTCCATAGAGATGGGGTTTCACTATACTGGCCAGGCTGGTCTCAAACTCCTGGCCTCAAGAGATCTGCCTGCCTTGGCCTCCCAAAGTGCTGGGATTACAGGCTTGAGACACCGTGCCCATCTGAAAGTGAGGCTTTTAAAACTCAAAACCCAAGAGCTAGCTTCTGTTTTTACCCTTTATCACTTAATTGACTAAATATAGAAAGGGTCGAGGGTTCGAAGAAACGTGGAGAATCGCACCTGTTGCTCCATGATATTGAATAAGAGCTGAAATCTCTTACATAGCAGTTCCACATGAGTCTTAGATAGAAATGTTCCTGAAAGGGCATTTTACCCACATATTCATGTCGATTTACTTAATGATCAATTCGTTCATCAAAAATTTATCAAACATTTATAAAGCACTGTATTAGGGTTTCCTAGAGACACATAACCAATAGGTGTGTGTGTGTGTGTGTGTGTGTACTTATAAATATAAGGAGAGAGAAAGACAGATTTATTTTAAGTAATTGGCTCAAATGATTGTTAAAGGCCTTCAACTGACTGGATGAGGCTCATCCACATTATGGAGGGTAAACACTTTTACTCAAAGTCTATTGATTGAAATGCTAATCCCACCTTAAAAACCCTCCAGAGAAACATCTTGAATAATGTTTGACAAAATATCTAGGTGCTGTGACCTGGCCAAGTTGACACAAAATGAACCATCGCAAGCACCTACTCAATTGCTTTTCACTGAGAATGTAATCCAAGATAAACATGGCCCCTGTCCCCATGGTGTTTACTCAAAAACTTAATTCAACAATGCCCAGATATAGACAAATTCAAACTAAAGTACAAAGACTGAAACCAGCTCCTTTCCCATAACAAGTAGTGAAAAGGAGGAAAAAGAGACTAAGAGGTCTCTGGGTATCAAAAGCTAGGGACTGGGAAAAGGCAGCAGAAAGGGACTCTGGTGCCGGGCGCGGTGGCTCAAGCCTGTAATCCCAGCACTTTGGGAGGCCGAGACGGGTGGATCACGAGGTCAGGAGATCGAGACCATCCTGGCTAACACGGTGAAACCCCATCTCTACTAAAAAATACAAAAAACTAGCCGGGCGAGGTGGCGGGCGTCTGTGTTCCCAGCTACTCGGGAGGCTGAGGCAGGAGAATGGCGTAAACCCGGAAGGCAGAGCTTGCAGTGAGCTGAGATGTGGCCACTGCACTCCAGCCCGGGTGACAGAGCCAGACTCCTTCTCAAAAAAAAAAAAAAAAAAAAAAAAAAAAAATCAAAGAAAGGGACTCTGGTATCTTCTAAGATGAAACTGAAATCATTCACTGCTTTGTCAAGGTCATTGATACTCCCACTCGTCCAACTGACTCTTCCAGGAGGATATGGTCCCTTTTACCATTTGGGGATGGTAGTAGTCAGGAGCGGCTTAACAGAGGAGGTGATGTTTAAACTAAATGTTGAGTAATGGATAGGAGTACTTTTGGCAGAAAGAAGGGCAGGCAAAGGTCATTCCAGACATCAGAGGCCAAGGAAGCCATAAATAAAGACAGAAGGGGGAATGTACTGCATTTGCTAGGCACAAAGTGCTTCCTGTGACTGGGGGATAGGGCACAATGGCAAAGCACAGAGACAACAGAGGTGGAGAAGTACATTGGAGGCCTTATTTCCCACAAATGCTTGGACTTAGCAGTGAGAACCCATGAAAAGTGTTACACTAGAAGGAGATGTGATCATTCTGTTTTGAGAGAGATCACATGCTGGCCAAGAGAGTCTTCCGGATGAATCACTGGGGACCAAGACTAGAGTCAGAGACCATTAGTAGATTATTTTAAAATCCTGGAGTGAGATGATGAAGGTCTGAAAGTGAGACTAGAGGCAAGAAAACAGGGTTGCTATAAAAAGGGGTTATGATAATGCAGTGGGGTTAGAATAAAAAGACTTGGTGATTTATTGATTGTGGAGAGAGACAGAGGGGCAGAAATGGGGGAGTTTGGCTTGGAGAGTGTGTCATCCACTGAGAGAGAGAACACAAGAAGAGGAGCAGATGTCGGGGTAAGGAGTCCCATTTTGGAATGGGAGCTTCCAGAAGTGTTCCATTCAACCAGTGGAACTCCCACATTCAAGTGGATCACACAGACCTGGTCAAGCGAAAACACAATCGTGGTGACCACCACAGAGGGCGTTCCCCAACCCCATATTCCTGGATCACCCAGGATTCTTATATAATATAATCCAAGAAAGGGGAGGAAGTTCTCTTAAACTGATAGCAGACTTCAAGCCAGTCTTTGTATACCGCACACTAAAAAATAATTGGATTGGCCGGGCGCGGTGGCTCATGCCTGTAATTCCAGCACCTTGGGAGGCAGAGGCAGGCAGATCACCTGAGGTCAGGAGTTTGAGACCAGCCTGACCAATGTGGTGAAACTCCATCACTACTAAAAACACAAAAATTAGCCTGGCATGGTGGTGCACACCTATAATCCCAGCTACTCAGGAGGCTGAGGCAAAAGAATCACCTGAACCCAGGAGGCAGACGTTACAGTGAGCCGAGATCATGCCACTGCACTCCAGCCTAGGTGACAGAGCAAGACTCCATCTCAATAATAATAATAATAATAATAATAATAATTGGGTTATGTGCCAGGCCTAACCCAGAGCTGATACCTTTATATGACTCAAGTTAATGCTTACTGCAACTCTATAAAATCAATTATATTATCATCCTAATTTTATGGAGAGACTAAATAACTTACCCAAGGCTATCCAGCTAATAAGCAGTGAAGTCAAAAGTCAAACCTTGGTATTTGAGCTGATTCATAGTCATCAGATTAGGGCCAAGAGGAAGGAGCTACTCAGACATGGTCTAAACCTCTTTATTTTTATCCAGTGCAACTACAGAATAATGTAAGAATCTCTTGCCTTTTTCCACAAAGGAATGTTCAGTATAAAACTCATCGATTTATAATTCCATTTTTTAATGTAGAGATGAGATCTTACACAATTTTCCCTTTGGTTTTCACTTTCCTTAGTGTTACAGTGGAAACGGAAACAGTGTTATCTGCTCACAACAACTGTATCTAACCTCCTGCCTGTTCAGCCCAAAGGTTTGTCTGTCCTTATGAGCAAAACTAAAAGCAATCCTCTCTTCTTCTGTTACAGGTACATTGAAATACATTAAAGGTAGTCATATACACAACTCTCTACATCTCGCACTTTCCCTTTCATTCTGCTTAGTGAAAGTAGTCTTTCTCCTCTTTCGATGTGAAAACCTGTGTAGCCTCTAAGACAGTTTTTTTTTGTTTTTTTTTTTTTTTTTTTTTTTTTTTTTTAGAAACCCAAAGATAGATCACTTTTTATTACAGAGTTTTAAACATGTTCAGAGTACAAATACATATCAAAATTTACTAACATTAAAATATCTCTATTTTTTTCCTTTTTTTTTTTTTTTTTTTTTTTTTTTTTTTTTTTTTTTTTTTTTT